>NC_048232.1:2436948-2443436 GCF_002007445.2 Ailuropoda melanoleuca | reverse complement strand
GGAGCCTAATATTTGAAATCAAATCTGTTTTAGAGTATAAGGTACATGCGGAACACGTACCTTGTATGAACATCGATCCAGATCCACCTTTCACGAGCACAGACGGGATTCCACTCTGCCTCCGGGGTAACGGAAGTCACTAGACACCCTCTGTTGTAGCCACTCTCCAGCCCACAGCTCCCACCTCCAGGCGCATCTGAGCAAGGACACAAGCAAGAAATCAGAACGATTTGCCTGCTTTGTGGACACTGTCACTTTATATGCCATTGAACATAGTAATTAGTCCTCTGAACCCCACTCAGTGTCGCTGCACCGTCGATGAAAATGAGAATCTCTCGGTAAGACAGCAGCTCATGTCGATTCTCAGCCAGAGTCTATGGAGTCGAATCTGGCTGCCTGGCTGTTTCTAGATCTGCCCAGTTGACCCTCCTGCATAGTCAAGGTTCCGGATGGTATTCCATGCGACGTAAACACCCAGCTTTGTCTCTTGAACACACTCAGCATTCTTGGGGCGTCTGGGTGGCTCAGTCGTTAAGCGTCTGCCTTTGGCTCGGGGCCTGATCCTGGCGTTCTGGGATCGAGCCCCACATCAGGCTCCTCTGCTGTGAGCCTGCTTCTTCCTCTCCCACTCCCCCTGCTTGTGTTCCCTCTCTCGCTGGCTGTCTCTCTCTCTGCTGGATAAATAAATAAAATCTTAAAAAAAAAGAAAAGAAAAGAAAACACTCAGCATTCTATACAAATTGAGCCCCCCACACACCGACCTGAGAAGAGAAGAAAAGGAGAGAGAAGGTTGAGCTGGCGACATTCCTAATCCCCACTGCCTTTAGCTTTCTGAGGCCATACATGTTTGCTGTTTTATGCATGATTGATCTGCTGTATGTTACTGTGGGGATGCTTGATTGCTTCTGGATAATTTAACTTTCCATAAGAGTTTTAATTGCCTGACTTTGTCTACATCCTGTAGGATTCCCTTTTTAGCCTATTCAAGTGGAAACAGAAACAAGTCAGTGATGTGGTCGCCTGACTGCTGACGGTGTTCTAGGAAACCAGCACCTCACGCGGATGAGTATTTTCATGGTGGGCATATCTGAACTGAGTCACAGCCGTGGTTACAACAAAAAATAAACTGAAATTTATGTGCATCTCTTCCGCCAGGACGAAAAATCTCAAGAAAGAAGTTCAGGTTTGTCTAAGATGCTGATTTATGTCGACTAGAGAATCCCGCATATGTAACGTACAATCAAGTCCCCCGAGCTAAAACCCTACTTGTCAGAACCCGTAGGTTACTGGAACGTATGAAATAGGAAAATACGTGGGGCGCCTGGGTGGCACAGCAGTTAAGCATCTGCCTTTGTCTCAGGGCGTGATCCCGGCGTTATGGGATCGAGCCCCACATCAGGCTCCTCTGCTATGAGCCTGCTTCTTCCTCTCCTACTCCCCCTGCTTGTGTTCCCTCTCTCGCTGGCTGTCTCTATCTTTGTCAAATAAATAAATAAAATATTAAAAAAAAAGAAATAGGAAAATATGTGAATATACTGTCTGCATCACACGCTCCCAGCTCATACCGTGTGGTCGAAGGGCAGCCACAAACCCCATCTACACATGCTTTGCTCTCCCCGTAGGGTGTCTTCAGCATGGATCTTATTTCATGTGGCACGTGTCTTACCTACTTGTCTTACTAGCTTGTTGCTTCCCATGGAACGCGGCTCTACGAGGGGGAGGTTTTGTCATTACTCCGTCTTTACTGTTGTAGAGGAGACCCTCGGTAAATAATCGTCATTGAAGCAGGGAGTCAGAAAAGCAATTTCTGGGGATTTTCTTGGATGCCGCGCACACTCAGTCGGGTCTCACATACTTGGTCATGGTGCGGTGAGGCTGAGCGAGTATGGGATGGGGGGGGCAGAAGACCTGGTGTTGAGGTCCAGCCCTGCCACGCGGTGGATGAATGATGCAGCCCACGAGCTCATCTGGAAGGACTGTAAGGTCAGCACAGCAATGATAGCACCCGTTTCCAATCCATAGGTCTGTTTTACGGAGCAAATGAACTAATTTATTAATAATTACTGTGCAATTTTTTAAGCACCGTATTACTGGAATTTCTTATCGGCCGTGGGTGGGGTAATACTAAGCCCTGAGAGTAACAGCAACCAGAACAGGCTGTAATCCTCAGGGCCGGTAAGCGGAAAACAAGTCTAATAGTTTAATCTGCTGTACCCCACGCCCAGCTCATCTCAGTTTTCACCTGACCCGTTTCTCACTTAGAACTCCCATCTGCGGGGCGCCTGGGGGGCTCGGTCGGTGAAGCGTCTGCCTTCAGCTCAGGTCACGATCTCGGGGTCCTGGGATCGAGCCCCATGTCGGCTCCCTGCTCGCTTCTCCCTCTCCCTCTGCTCCTCCCCGCCACTCATGCTCTGTCTCTCTCTCTCTCAAAAAAACAGACAAAATCTTAAAAAAAAAGAAAAGAAGCCTCACCCGCATTTGAAGCAGGCGTAAGTCTGCTGACCACAAGCGGCGGTGTGCGCAGTCACACAACAGCACGTGTCACGTTCGATTGATTGTGTCCGTGACAGTCCTAACCGTGCCTCCCCATCGGCGTTTCTGAGAGCAGGGACACGTGTCGTCAGTGTGTGTGCCTCTCATGCGATGCTGTGTGCAGAGCTGAGCTGCTCCACGGATACGTGCAGAATCAAATCAAGCTGCTCTCCGTGGACTACTTTCCATCTTTTAGCCAACAAAGCATTTATTCTTCTAAGAGCTCATAAAACAAAATAACATAATAAAATGTAATAAATATTCCACCTTACAGACAGGTATTAAGAGAGCGTTTGAGCAGCAAAGAAATTCAGACCTAAAGCAGTGAGCTGTTCTAAATACCCGGACGGTGTCCCAGTTTCCGCTTTTAATCTTAACGTCTTAGATGTGCCGGCCTGGGCGACTCCAGCAGTGACACGGTGAGAGAACGCAGTTCTCCCCCTTCCAGGGAGCAGCAGTCTGAAGAGCAGGGGAGGCCAGGACAGCAAGTACATACTGTCTATTAACCGTATAAATCAGGCTACCAGGTTGGAAACAAGATCTTGCAACACAAGGACTCTTTGTAACCTCACTTCCACTGAGAGCTGTAAGTGGTTCATGGCTTTTTAGAAAATTGGTGATTCTTCGATTTTAGCTCACAATTGAGTGAGCTTCGGGCATAAACTATGAGAAAACATTAAAAAAAATATATATATATCCATTTACGTATCCATGTAACACATGTCAGTGTTGTGTTCAGGAAGTTACCCGTTCAGGTGTGCGTGCAGAACCCTGTGCCCTAGAGTGAGAAGATGCTGGCAGTGACTTCAGTCTCTCCCACTCATTTGCTGTGTCATCCGAGGCTAGTGGCTTAGCGTCTCTGAGCCTCTATTTCTTTCCCTTATAAAATGGGTAATATTGCTCACCTGAAAATTAATTTTCCATCACCTTTGCTGTTGTAACAAGTATCCCGGGTTTCCAGGGCTCACTGTAGCGTGGCGGGTTGCCTGAGGACACGGGTGAGTGTGGCTGAGCTCAGCACCCCATCTTCCTCCTGGTCTCGGGCTAGTGAAGCAGCCCCAGTGCCACACACACGTGATTTCTTACCTCAGGAGGACAGAGGGAGAGTGAGTGCAGCCTCCCACCCACACCCCGACCTCAGAGATCAGTCGCCGTGGAAGACCAGTGCCACGGGAGCAGCGACTCACGTGCCGAGTTAGATCGTTCTGCGTAAAAATCTCAAAACAAAAGCCATTTGTTTCGTCCCCTGGGCTCAGCAACGTGGTTCTTCTCCGGGGGAGACTTGAATCTGAATCAGGCTTCCGGCTCAAACACCTCTATTTGATTGATTGACTGATTTATTGGTTGATTTAAAAGAGTTTTATTTGTTTATTTGAGAGAGAGAGTGTGAGCAGGGAGAGGGGCAGAGAGGGAGAAGCAAACTCCACCCTGAGTGCAGAGTCCGATGGAGGGCTGACCTCAGGACTCTGAGATCATGGCCTGAGCGAAAACCGAGAGCCAGACACTCGACTGACTGAGCCACCCAGGCACCCTTATTTTTTTTAATTTAATTTAATTTAATTTAATTTAATTTATCTTATCTTATCTATCTTATCTATCTTATCTTTCTTTTCAGAAATGAGAAATAGTTCCATTTTCCAATCCTGAAATTCCCACAATTTCTACCCAGTTTCATCTCTTTGCCTCTGTCTGTTCTTGTAAACAGGCTTACTCTTCTCCAAGCTAGTTTCTCTTTAGCGCCCTCATGCTGTGGCGAACATCAAGCAGTCATGCTAATACCATTCTGTTTCAGATCTCTTCAGTCACAGCCATGAGTTGTATGGGTGTATGGTCTGCCTTCCCGGTGGTCCCACGAGGCGGGGTTACTGGGTTTTCCATCATCCCCTGGTCGCCCGCGTTTCAGGTCCCCAAGCAATTCCTTTGCCACCTTTGCCGGGCCCCCAAGCTGATCTCAGCATTTGCTAAACATCGTTGTATCCTACTTCCAGTTCCAGCCCGTACACAGTCAGCTTACCTTGGTATCAGATGACACCCAGATCTGGTGGCGTCCAACAGTGCGCATGTCTTTCTCATTTTACACGAGGGCTCTGGGTGGGCTGTGACTCTGCTGAGGCTGACATCGTGCTGGTGATACGGTGGTTTGGGACAAACGGCAGGTGTGTTCCTAGCTCCCAGTGATCTCCTCATGCGGGCATTCGGGCTGACGGGGCAGCCGCGCTGGGGCTGGGGAGGAGGGGAGGGAGGGGCCGGGCAGAGTCCTGATCGCAGGGACGCCTTCCACACGGCAGGCTGCATGCGGCTCACGCTTGGGTCCCGATGGCCAAGCAGCTGCATGATGGAGCGCAGAGGAGTATCGTCCCCCGCAGATGATGGGGAAGCCCCATGATTGGGGGTGGGGGCAGATGGCTTCATCAGATGAAAGTATCAGAGAGATTATCTTGGAGATGTGATCAGTTATCATGGAGAATCATTGTGAGAGGTCTCCAGTTGAGTTTTGAATTTCATGACCATTCACAAACTGAACACAGCTGCACCACCAGCCCAAGTGCAGAAAGACATCATTATTAGCAAATTCGGGAGCGTTCCCGTGTCCCTTTCCAGGTGCGTCCACACCAAGAGAAAGACATCACCTACCTGATGTCCAACAGCGTGGATGAGTCGTGGCCCTCGTTCCCTTTTTATAGATGGGACGCCAGTGTCCATTCCTTTGTGTTGGCTTTTCTCAGCTAACGTGACGTGAGTCTTGGTCTGCTCTGGCCGCTGTAACAGAATGCCACAGTCCGGGGCTTAGAAAGGGTTGGCATTGATTCCTTCCGGTTCTAGACGTGGGAAGTCCAAGACCCGGGTGATGGCAGATTCCGTGTCTAATGAGAATCTGCTTCCTGGTCCACAGACAGCGTCTTCTGGCGGGGTCCTCACATGGGGAAGGGGCAAGCGGGCTCCCTGGGGGATCTTTTATGGGGACACTAACCCCATCCTGGGGGCTCCACCCTCGAGACCTCATCACCTTCCAGGGGCCCCACCTCCTGACACCACCAGCTGGGGGGTTTAGTTTGAACATATGAATGTGGGGGGCACAGACCCCCGTCCATAGCAGGGCGTGTGGGAGTCAGCCACACGGTTTCCCGGCATGGCGGAGGGTTCTAGCATGGCCTTGTAGGCACGAGCTGCAGTTTGTAGCACTGCGGCACTACTGATGAGAGTGTGCCGGGGCAAGATCTAAGAGCCGCCCCGCACGGCTGCTGCTCCCATAACATGTTCCTTTTTCNCGGGAGCGTTCCCGTGTCCCTTTCCAGGTGCGTCCACACCAAGAGAAAGACATCACCTACCTGATGTCCAACAGCGTGGATGAGTCGTGGCCCTCGTTCCCTTTTTATAGATGGGACGCCAGTGTCCATTCCTTTGTGTTGGCTTTTCTCAGCTAACGTGACGTGAGTCTTGGTCTGCTCTGGCCGCTGTAACAGAATGCCACAGTCCGGGGCTTAGAAAGGGTTGGCATTGATTCCTTCCGGTTCTAGACGTGGGAAGTCCAAGACCCGGGTGATGGCAGATTCCGTGTCTAATGAGAATCTGCTTCCTGGTCCACAGACAGCGTCTTCTGGCGGGGTCCTCACGTGGGGAAGGGGCAAGCGGGCTCCCTGGGGGATCTTTTATGGGGACACTAACCCCATCCTGGGGGCTCCACCCTCGAGACCTCATCACCTTCCAGGGGCCCCACCTCCTGACACCACCAGCTGGGGGGTTTAGTTTGAACATATGAATGTGGGGGGCACAGACCCCCGTCCATAGCAGGGCGTGTGGGAGTCAGCCACACGGTTTCCCGGCGTGGCGGAGGGTTCTAGCATGGCCTTGTAGGCACGAGCTGCAGTTTGTAGCACTGCGGCGCTACTGATGAGAGTGTGCCGGGGCAAGATCTAAGAGCCGCCCCGCACGGCTGCTGCTCCCATAACATGTTC
>NC_048232.1:2425192-2436848 GCF_002007445.2 Ailuropoda melanoleuca | reverse complement strand
GGAACACAAGCAGGGGGAGTGGGAGAGGAAGAAGCAGGCTCCCAGCGGAGCAGGGAGCCCAATGCTGGGCTTGATCCCAGGACTCAGGGATCATGCCCTGAGCCAAAGGCAGAAGCTTAACGATTGAGCCACCGGGCGCCCCGAGGCTGTCCATTTTCTAAAAGATTGGCACACACACACATGTTAGGAACCATCAACCCACATACCAGAGACACTTATTTCTAGACTTTTAAGGGCACTTGTATGGTAGGATTTGGTGTCATGTTTGTATGTAATTCTTTTTTCTTAAGCAGGGAGATGTCAGCAGTATTATTCAGTAAAGAGATGCATGGTGAATATTTTAGGCTTTATGGGCCATGGGGCAAAAGATAGGGTGCTACGTAGGAACATATAGAACTATTTAAAATTGTAAAAAACCATTTTTAGCTTGCATGCTTTACAAAAATAGGCAGCAGCCTGGATTGGTTCCTCGGCCTAAGCCTGAATATTACTCTATAGATGTTGCTATCATGTACATTATTTGTACTGGTACAAAGCTCTTAGATGTATCAGTTTTAAAATATCATAATAACTTAAAGTATATTTAATTGCAATGGTTTAAGGGACTATTTAGGAACTATCAGTTTTTCCTCATAATAGAAAATATATTTTAAATGCCTTCTCCAAACATTTCATTCATTCTTATAAAACATTTGTAAGACGGGTGCAGCTATGGGCAGTGTGTCTGTGTTACCATTTTGTTTTTAGTGGTACTTACGCATTGCTTTGCTATTATGCACAGAGAATATTTGAAATGGAAAAAACGGTGAGCAAGAAGAGTTTGCTGTATTCAACAAAGTGGCAAAATCAATTAACTGCCCTGGACCCAGCTGAATCTCTCTGTGACATCTCAGCAAAGCTGGTCACTGACCAGCTGAATCAGCTCGAAGGTTAAAAATTCTGCATCTCCAGATGCCTGCACCTTTCAAAAGAGCTAAGCTTGTGCGGTACTGGGACAAATATATCTTCTCTCCTTAAGAGGGAGAAGCCATAGGGATTGTATTTTTCCTTTGTCCACAGACGTGTGTGTGTGTGTGTGTATGTGTGTGAAATCATACAAGCACATCAGAAGCAAACACCCCAAATTAAAGAAGAAGAAAGGTCATAGAATGTAAGTGATGGGAGGCTCTGTCATCTTCCTTGACAATTTTTGCTCTTCCTTTTATGCAAATAATTTGCAATCTCTCAGCTATTTGTCAGCAGGGGAGGTTGTCATTGTTATGGAGATGATCCTTTACCTTCCCGTCCTCCTATCAGGGTGGCTGAAGCTAATTGAGTGCACTGATGTAAGATTATTATCAGGTTGAACGCTTACCTGACAGAATTTATGGTGATGAGTCTGGTACATATTGGGTATGCCAATGCTCCCTGATCATGAGTTTTATGGCCTTCCCGTTAGTTGGTGACAGCTGTCAAAAATACTGTTGTTATCGTTTTATTTACTTCTGACATTTGAAGATCACTTATAGTTTCAATTAAATTTTTCCTTTGTCAACTCAGAAATACCACTCAGTGTAGCTCTCTATTGCTCTTGAAATTGCAACAGCAGTCCAGGAACCGATTATTTCGAGATTGCCTCGCCGAGCTAGGTATTGAGAGCATACTGATTATTGAATGCCATAAATATATTGGGAACGCCACACAACAGGAAAAGGATTTGTCTGTGCCTCCAGGTAGATCTGTGTCTGAATGGAAGACACACCCTCCACCTGTTTTCTGAACTCTGAACACTCGCGCTGGTCTTCTCCCAGTCACTAAGTGTGCTGTGTTCTCCCCTGCTCCTGGGCGTTTCCCACGTAAGTGACACCCTGCGTGTAGGAAAGGTCACTTCTGCCTCATTTCTGGAATTTTCTTCCCTATGCATTGACTAAGAACACCGAGAAACACAGAGAATTAGAAGTTTGGGAAGCAAATCAAAATCTGGGAGCACTTGCGTGTCGATCCTGGGATCGAGGCCTGAGTCTGGCTCCTCACTCAGCGGGGAGTCTGCTTGAGAGTCTCTCTCCTCCTCTCTCTGGCCCTCCCCATTGTGCGCTCTCTCTATGTAAAAATAAACAAATCTTTTAAAAGATCTGAAGATTGCAACTTTGTTGAGAACTGGGCACTTTGACCTCATAGTTAGCAGTGACCAACGTTGTACATAGCAGCCGATTCACAATACTGGTGTTGGACCACAGATGTTGGTCAATGAGAATTGTGCCTTGGACAATATTTCAGTTTATGGCAACTTTCACCATATTCGAATGATCCTTGGTAGCCTTCAGCCAAAATGGGGAAAGGGGCTGAAGCACTGGTGTCACATCACGCAGGCTCATCTTTTCCTGAGCAGAGTTACTGAGGCAAAGATTTGACCACAGGGAAGGAAAGTCTTTCCAACAACAGGGCTTTTAGATTTCAAAGATGAAACAATATTTGTTTTAAATTGCAAGATAACTGCAATTTCCTGATCACTCTCAGTGTTAGTAAGTCTGCCTTGTACGGTTAAAGTCAGGTCTAAGCACTCAGCATCAGACGGACTGCCTCAGGTTCCATTCTGAATTCAGAACCGAGGAAGGACGTGTGGGAAGGTTAGGGTTAGATTCAGGTGCTCAAGAGTCACTCACCATCATGTGGCCCCCAGTTGAGGCTGGATTTTTAATTACATAGGAAGCAGAACTGCCCTAGGAATGAGTTTTCCCAGACCTGAGCAATTCCAGAGTTGGGGACAGTGGAGGTCACAGGAATACAGAACTGAAAATACTTGCTTATAAAGACTGAGGACTCTATGTCATTAGACGGAGTCCACTATTGATGCTTGTGTGGAATCTTCACCAGGTACGGTTAAGCTAGCACCGTAATTAACCTCTTCATAGGACAGTTCTCACATATTTTAATATCACACCTCATAGACTTCAGACCAACTTTGTCCCAGGTAGCTAAAACCAAAATGATTTGTTCTATCCACAGTCTTTTACTGTCTCACTTATTAGCTAAGTGAACAAAGCAAGGAAATGTTGGGGGAATACTTTTCCCCCCTTTCTTTATAGTTTTTTTCCACATCCTTCAGCTTAACCTCTGAGCTTTACTCGACCCCCATCCCCCACTCTTATTTGTTACTTGTAGGTCAGGAATATCTGTCTGGTGCATGTGAAAGGAGAACCAACTCTAAAGAAACAAAAACTTTGAACTTAGTATACAAAGATTTCAAAACAATGGACTGAAGTATGCTTAAAGAACTGAATAAAAACACAGACAAAGAACTAAAGGAAATCAGAAAGATTATATATAAATAAAATGAGAATGTCAACAGAGAGATAGAAATTATTTAAAAAAACAGACATTCTGTAGCTCTAAGATACAATAACTGAATTGGAAATTCATCGAAGGGGTTCAACTGTAGACCTGAACAGGCAGAAACTGGAACCAGTAAACCTAAGGACAGGTTATTTGAAAAGTTCAAGTCTGAGGAACAAAAAGAAAAAAAAAAAAAAGAAGAATGAAGGAGAGTGAACAAAACCTAAGGGATGAACTTGAGGAACACCAACGAGTGAACAAATACATGAATTATGGGAGTCCCAGGAGAAGAGACAGAGAAAGGTGCAGAGAGATGATTTTAAGAAATAATAGCCACAAACTCCCCAAATTTGAGGAAGACACACAAATCCAAGAAGTTCTACAAACTCCAAGTAAGACAAACTGAAAGGAACCCAGCGAGACCTATAATCACACTGTCGGAAGACAAAGGCAAAGGGGAAATCTTGAAAAGAGCAAGAGAAAAGCCACTCATCACAGATATTTTAGCAGAAACCTTAGAGGCCAGAAGGCAGTGGGATGGTGTATTTAAAGCACTGAAAAAAAACCCATAATCAAGCATCTTATATTTGGCAAAACCGTCCTTCAAAGAGAGGGACCAACTAAGACATTGTCAGGCAAACAATGGCTGGGGGAGTTCACCACCACTAAACTTGACTTAAGAGAATCTTTAAGTTGAAATGAAGGGACAACAGACAGAAACTCAAAGCCATGTGAAAATATAAAGTTCTCCAGTAAGGGTAAATACATGGAAAAATATTTTTAAAAAAGAAATATTATTGTGAATTGGTTTATAGCACCACTTTTTATTTTCTAAAGGATTTAAAATAAAAATGCATAAAAATAATTATAAATCTGGGGGTGCCTGGGTGGCTCAGTGAGTTAAGGGACTGCCTTCAGCTCAGGTCATGATCCCAGGGTCCTGGGATCAAGCCCTGCATCAGGCTCCCTGCTCAGCGGAGAGCCTGCTTCTCCCTTTCCTTCTGCGTGCAGCTCTGTCTGCTTGTGCTCCCTCTCTCTCTGTCAAATAAATAAAACCTTTAAAAAATAATTATAAGTCTGTATTAATATAGATTTAATTCTCAACAAAACACTAGCACATTGATTTCAACAGTGTATTAAAAGGATTATGCACCATGACTAAATGGGGTTTCGTTCCTGGAATACAAGGATGGTGAAATCTATCAACATAAATCAGTGCAGTGCATCACATTAGCAGAATGAGGACCACGGACACACGCACACGCACGCAGACGCACACACACGCATGCACGTGCACTACTGTCGGTTTCACAGAAAAAGAATTTGACAAAATTCAACACCCTTCCGTGATAAAACACACACACACACACCCCAAGCTAGGAATATAGGGAAACTATCTCAACATAATAAAGACCATGTATGGAAAACCCCACAGCTAACTGCATGCTCAACGATGAAAGACAGAAATCTTTTCCTCTCAGATCAGATGCAAGAGAAGGAAGCCTGCTTTCAGTTATTCTTTCTTTCTTTCTTTCTTTCTTTCTTTCTTTCTTTCTTTCTTTCTTTCTTTTTTTTTAAAGATTTTATTTATTTATTTGACAGAGAAAGAGATAGCCAGCGAGAGAGGGAACACAAGCAGGGGGAGTGGGAGAGGAAGAAGCAGGCTCATAGCGGAGGAGCCCTGAGCCGGGATCACGCCCTGAGCCNCAGCCAGCGAGAGAGGGAACACAAGCAGGGGGAGTGGGAGAGGAAGAAGCAGGCTCCCAGCAGAGGAGCCCTGAGCCGGGATCACGCCCTGAGCTGAAGGCAGATGGTTAACGACTGAGCCACCCAGGCGCCCCTGCTTTCACTTTTTCAATTGAACATAGAACTAGAATACTAACCAGAGCAATTAGGCAAGAAATAAAAGATTTTAAAAAGCTGTTAAAACTAATCAGTGAATTCAGGAAAGTTGCAGGACGCAGGAGCAACACACAGGTGCTGGGGTGCTTTTCTGCACACTAACCATGAACAATTTGGAAAGGAAACTTAGAAAATAACGTATTTACACTAGCATCAGCACTGTGAGGGATCCCTTCACGCCCGTCAGGTTGGCTACTATTAAATCAAAACACGAAGGAACAGGTGTCTGTGAGGACGTGGCGAACCTGGGGCTCTTGGGTTTTGCCGGTCGGCGCGGAAAATGGGGCAGCTGCCGTGGGAAACCGTGTGGCCGTTCCTCAAAAGAGTCAGCACGGACTTACCGTGGGATCCGGCAGTTCCATTCCAGGGCATGCACCCCAAAGAATTAACAGTGGGGACTCAAAAAGAAATCGCAGCACTTGACCAATGAGCCCACTTTCGATTTGGATAATGAAGACAGCTGTGTTGCTCAGTACTGCAGACACACTTAGTGCCACAGAACTCTGCACTTACGCACGGTCAGGACGGCGCCGTTGGTGTTACGCATATTCCACAGTCATAATAATGAAGCAAGCAACTTCCGGGGGAAACACCACCATGTATTGTGTTCGTGAGTGAGACCTACCAGACCCGGGCTAGTCTCCTGTGACTGACCAGGTCTACTGCCGTGGCCTAGGCTCACTCCTGCAGGGGGCTGGCAGCACGGGCTTGGGTCCTGAGCATGTTCAGAGAGTCTGCCTGTGACATCTTGGTCTCTCTGTTGTCACCGTCTTAAAGTTCTTTATCCTGTTTAATGGGATGCTTCAGATTTTTTATTTTGCACTAGGCTCTGATAGTTTTGTAGCTGGTCCTGCTCAGGAATCTGGGGTGTACTGTTGGGTCAGAGGTGACAGGTGTCACTGTCCCAGATGTGTGTAGGGCTGGCTGTCTGTGGGCTGTCATCACTTGCAAGGCTAGCCCAGGATGGCTCACAGGTGGGTGCCGAGTTCAGGGACCGGGAGGGCGAGGGGAGAAAGAGAGAGACAGAGATAGAGACACAGAGAGGCTCCTTCTTCTTCATGGGGTATGTGGATCGGAGGTTGTCTATTGTCCTGGAGACAGGAAGGACGTTAGGGCTATTTGTTGAAATGGAATGTGGGATGCCGTTGGATTCAGGGACCCGTGGGCAGAACAACTTCTTCACCATGTGGTGTGCACCCGTGAGCCGGGATCGCGGGGACGCTCTATGCTTTCACTTTTCTTTCTCAGCTCATGCAGCCCTTGACGTCACCGAAAACCCTTAATACTATTTTACATAAGACATTTCAACCTTACTGTCATAGGACAAATTGATTTTCTGAATGAAAACACACAAGATTTTTTCCCATTTATCCACCTTAAGTTTTTGTTGAAAACTTTAAAAGGAAGAATTCTATCAGCCTATTTACCAACTACTTATCTCATCTCCCTGTCATTGAGTCTGAAAATAAATGAAATCGGAGCTGTTAATGTGAAAAAAGTGTAGTCTGACAACATCTACTTTAAATAAAAAGTGCACCCATGTTACGGAGAAACCAGATTGGGAAGGAAGCTACCCCCAGGAGAGCCAGTGGGGCAGTGTGCAAACGGGGCTCTGGGGTGTACTTATGAAATCACTTCCCCTGAATTATTTTGCCCGTGAATTCTGCAAGAAAATGAGCCAGGCTGTGGAAACCGGAGGACGTGTGTGCCTGGCCCAGTGAGCCTGTGGCCCCAGTCTCTGCTGTCAGCCACGCAGGCGCCTGCCTGGCTGTGTTTTCTTCTAAATGCCACGCTACGCTCCAGCGCCTGAAGCAATCTCACCAATATTGCTTACATTTAAATATTTGTTTATCCTATGGAGATTCAAACAGACGTGGCCCTTTCTGGATACACAAGACCCCCAGGAACTCAGATTTGAAAGAAACAACCAAGATTGGTTCTTTGGGTATGTGGCAACATACGTGTCCTGCACCACACATGCACAGACACACACGTGTGCGCACACACACATGAAACGAATGCACAAGCAAAACAGCAACGTCTCTTTTTGTAACACAGTATAGGTCTGTTCTGGTAATTTCCCTAACAGTTAATTATCATAATAATTACTCACCTGGGGAAGTCAGGAGGTGATGGGCAACCCGTAGTTATATTGTACAGAGTAGACAGGGAGAGCGTGAAGGGATTAATTATACCGTGTTAGGCTGGTGATGACATCTTCATGTGGTTGAAACTGAGTTTCTGGAGTTGGAGCTTTGCATGTTCCTTGGGACGTTAGGGCTGGTTTCTAACAGTGGGTTGTTCAGATGGTAGATTCCCCTGACCCCTGTCAGAAGCAGGTAAGCCCGTAGCACGTCCCGAACTGTTTATGGGACAGGGGAAATGCTAAATGTTTTTTTAAGTTTATATTTATTTGTTTGACAGAGAGAGAGAGAGAGAGCACAAGCTTGGGGAACAGCAGGCAGAGAGAGAAGCAGCCTCCCCACTGAGCAGGGAGCCCGATGAGGGACTCCATCCCAGGACCCTGGGACAGTGACCTGAGCGGAAGACAGACACTTCACTTCACAGGCAGACTGAGCCACCCTGGTGTCCCAGAAATGCTAAATTTTGAGTGTGCCAATTGTGCATATGACTCCCCAATTTAAATTATTTTTAAAAAATATTCAAGTACAGCTTTCATGGTTTATACTTTTGCTTTTGCTGAGTTACTCCTTGTCCTGTCTGCTCTTTGCAGGTTTGACGGGAATCCCACTCCTTGCAGACAGGCACGACTTTCTCATCAGCAACGCCCGAAAGACTCACGATGTCCTAACTATCCTGGAAACATGCTGGTCCTTCTTCCCGGCAGCTTTGTCTTTTGTAGAAAGCAAAGAGAACCACGTATGCTTTTGCAGTGGCCTGAAAGCCCTCCGAGAGACCCAGCAGGATACAGGAACTTGGAGAAGAAAGATCACAGGCTGCTTCTTAAAAGGCAGAAGGTACAGATGGAAAGACGTACATGAGAAGACGCGACGCCTATTGGCCACTCTCCTTAAGGGTGAAAACTGGATGAACTGGTGACGAAAATCAAAATTTTTGAGTCTTCTATTGATTTAAAATACCCAAACCAACCCTATTCATGTTACTCCCAGAAATTGAGAGATATCTTTAAGAAATGTGGGGTTTGGTTTTTTGGGTGTTTTGCTTTGTTTTGTTTTTGTTGTTTAAAAATAATTTTGGTCCAAGTAGAGCCAAGATCTCTTCTAGAGCCAGTTAAAAAAAAAAAAAAAAGTAAAGCATGAAAAATGCCCTGAATCTCCTCTCCCAAGATCCCTGTCCTTCTTTGGGCATCCCAGTAGGGTCCCTGTTTATTTATGGTCTTGGACCCTCTCATTCTGCTAGCAGAGAATAATTTGATCAATTAACGTAGAACCAGGTCAAGATTCTAATCATTCTTAAATTACGACTCCTTCCGTTAGCAGGGGCTAAAAAGATCTGAAATAGTAGCATTTCAGGTATCAGCGTGGCAGGAGGGGACTGCAGCCCTGGAGCCGGAAGGAAACTGGGTAAAGACGCTCTTGCACCGCTGTGAGATTGTTCTTGCTCCTCTGAGGGTCAGCAAGATCGTCACCTGGAAATGCCAAACCATTCCTAGGACTAGTCTTGAGAACACGCTTGTTAGAAAATCAGGAATCCTAATTTCCATTTTTGTGGAGGCCGGGGGCTGGACTGCGGTCTCGGAGCTGGTCTTGACATCCGCGGGGCGCTCCCTGTTCACCCGCTGGGTTTCAGGAGCAGACCTCACAGGAGGGGGGTGTCGCTGGAGGGGATGAGAAGCAACGGAGCTCGGCTCAGGGGTCAGAGTGAGGACCACCTCCCCAGCAGCCGATCTCTGCAGGCGTCCGAGCATGTGTTAATACTGAAAGCAGTAGCTAGTAATTCTGCCACGTGCCTCATTGTGGTCAGAATGTCCAAAGCACAGAGGAGCGAGCGTCTTATCCGGAGTGACGTCGGACCATGCAGCGTGCAGCTCTGAGCCGCAGTGCTGGACGTGGTCATTCTTTGAGACCCATCTTCTGCTTTGGTGGTTCTTGACGTGAAGCATAATTGAGCAGATAAATCATCCATACTCCTCCATGAAGAGTTACCACACCTTTCATCTCTCCGTGGAAGTTGCTGGAAAAAAAGTCTGAAAAATGTGTGCTCGCCTTGGCTCCAGTTCACAGACATTTTGTATCCAGTTCTTCTTTTGACAATGTGGACAGATTTTTTTTTCCCAACTCAAGCTGATGCAAAGAGAATTTGAGGATCTCTCCTTTCTCTTTTGTCCTCCATTTAATTTTGTGACCATCTTTTCCCCCATCCTGAAAGATAACTAGAAATCGGTCTTCTGAACAGTGATGTTTGCTGCTGACATTTTAAAAAGAAAAGCTGTCAAGACAGCCAGGATTTTTTCATATTTAAAATATCCCCTAGGTTATTCGGAATTTGCCTTTCATGTTTGATTTTTTTTTTTTCTAGCTACTATAGTGTTTGAGGTCAACTGAAGATCATTTTAAAGAGAGGGTGGTGTCTAAATTAAGAGTTCTTTAACGCAAAGCTCTCCCGTGGCCCTTGTCATCTTGACAGCAGTCAGTATTGGTTAATATCCTTTATAAGAAGGTTTTTAGGTATGGGTGACCATTCTCCTAGCACCTCTTTGGAGATTTTAGAGATAGATTTGCTTTATGAACAAGGAAGCCACAATCCTTCTGTTTTCTGCACGCTCTTATTTCAATGCCTTATTGTATGCTTATCATTCATAATATTTGACTTTTTAACACCTTTGTGAAATGGGGTAGATGCGAATTCCCAAAGAATGCCATGCTGAATGTAAGTTGGGATATGCCAAGGATCAATTGTAGAAAAATGGGGCAGAGGTGCGGGAGGTGTGCCAAGCATCCATGAGCCACGTTGAAGATTGTGACCTCCACCTGCTGTCAGGGATTCCTCCCAGGCAGGTGTGCAGGGGCCCGTGTGAGCTGCGGGAGAAATGCCTTGGGATGACACTGGTGACACTGGTAAAGAGCATGGGGTCTGAGCCTTATTTGAAGGTGACAATAGCCTTTTGAGTCAGCCAGTGTCCGAATTTGAGTAATGTTCCCAGGTGGGGAATATGCTGCTTCCAGACCTCCTTCCAGGCACCATGCTCCCCTCTTTGCAACACCGGGATTTACCCTTTATTTAGACTGGACATCCCCACAGACCTTTGACCACCAGAGCCGCACGACGCTCACCGATGTGGCAGCCCCAGCAGTACTGACCATCTCTGAAGCCCATGACCCTACTAAGGGCTCTGAGGTGTTAGCCACTCCTGGGCCATCTTCCCCCATTCGCACGATGTCATCCACTGGGGCTTGGTGTGACATGCAGAGGCATTCAGGTGGCCCCAGTCTCTTTGGACAACGTTATGCAAGAGGGTAGGATGCTCCATCCACACCAGACAAAATGCTTCACATACGCTGTTTCACCTTCCATGTAACCGTTCCTGACCCTCATAGTAGATAGGTAGGAAGAATGATATGCTCGCCAAACCAGCAGCCACATGCCATGGCGCTGGGACCAGGGAAATCAGCTCTAGGGAGAATATTGCCTCTGGTTCAGGGCGGTACTCAGGGTACCAACTCTCTGAGTTTGCACTGGTATCTGCCGTCTGTCGATCCTATGAGATTTCTGCATGGGTCTGACTCTTCCTTTGCTGGTGGGTTCCAGGTTTCAAAACTGGCTCAGGCCAGGAAACTGGGTAAGAAGGGGAACTTTATTGGGGGACCGCTTTTTATCTCCTGCTCTTTGTCCATCTTGGTTTTTCTGTTGGTACAAATGGAGTGGTCCTTTGTCGGCCGCCCATCCATGTTGGCCCTGGGAACGCCACATCCAATTAGCCAGCTGCATGGCCGAGCATCAGGCGCCCCACCTGTCCGTCATTATGATGGGCACGTCCACCTGCCTCCTGGCTGGGAAGCGCCCCCACCTGGCCATTTCATGCTGTGTTGGCACTATTTTTGCGGTCAATAACGATGTATCTTCGTTTCAGTGAAACGCATGATATGACCCTTTCTTTTTCAGATTCTTTCAGAAAACAAATTTCAATTTCATCATCACAGTACCTTTGAATGTCACTTGCCACCGTCTGTTATGATCTTTATTATATCCTCAGGGTTGCCTTTAAGAAGAGGCATTTAAAAAAAGAACTAGAGACATTCTCTTTGACATGTGTAGTTAGAGTTCTCCAAATAATATTTTTGTATATCCTTTCATATAAAATTATTTTATAGGTATTATAAATATATTATAGGTAACATTATAATGCATTTCCTGATTAATTTGCCACATTGGAATATATTGACAATATTTTCCTGGTACCAGTGCCATAACAATAATACTAATGCTATTAATGATAATAGTTATTAATATTTATTTGGGG
>NC_048232.1:2424763-2424958 GCF_002007445.2 Ailuropoda melanoleuca | reverse complement strand
TCCTCTCCCACTCCCCCTGTTTGTGTTCCCTCTCTCGCTGGCTGTCTCTATCTCTGTCAAATAAATAAATCTTTAAAAAATATATATATATATTTATTTGGGAAGGTACTGTTTTTTTTGTTTTTTTTTGTTTTTTTTTAAAGATTTTATTTATTTATTCGACAGAGATAGAGACAGCCAGCGAGAGAGGGAACA
>NC_048232.1:2357030-2424519 GCF_002007445.2 Ailuropoda melanoleuca | reverse complement strand
GGCCCCCCCCCCCCACAAACATACCACTTTCCAGATGAAGCAAGTGACACTCAGGGAGACTGTAACTTGCCTAAAGACTTTAGAGATTATATGTGTGTTTGGAGACATCCCAGTTCGAAGATCATTATCCAGTATCCATATCTTCTGTACATGTTGTAGAGAAAATCTCTGTCTTGGAATTTTCTTCTGTTGAAGTTATTACAAATGGCAAGATCTAAGTACCAGTCAAATAATTGGCCTAATATATATTAAGTGTCTTTCAGTGTTATTCTTTCCAGACGTACAGCCTTTTCACAGCTCATTACATCATATCTTTTTTTTTCTTTTTAAATTAATATCATTCTGTGCCCAGTGCTGAACTCACTCAAGTCAGAAGTTATGAAAAAGCATAATGGGGTTTTCATTAGGAGACATGTTTCCAGCAAGTCATTTAAATGAAGGAGCTGATCATTTAAAACAGAGAAAAGAATAGATCATTTTAAATAAAAAAGAATAAGTTGCATTCAACTGTTTTCCTTGATCTTAATAGTCCTTCAAACTTGGTCAGCAAGGTGACAGGCAGGGTAAAGTCCAGAGCGATTCCCGTGTGTGTGCGCGCTCACGTGGCCGCCTGGCGGGACCTTCAACGCTCACCGACTTCCCTTAAAACTGCCACTGGCTTTACTTGGTCATGCGTCTTGTTTTGATGATAAAACAATTCATGTTAATTGAGGGGTTTTTGGCAAAACAGAGACAATTAAAATCGCTCCTCAGTCACCGCTTTGAGGAAATCATTCAGCAGTTTGGGTTTCTTTAGTGTCTCGCTCTCTCTTCCCCCCAAGTCATGACTGAAATTGCTGGTCCTAATGTGTAAGTGGAAAAGGACACAGAGAGAGGCCAGCCAGACCTCCAAGTGCACATACACAGGGCCCCTCACCGTTCCGCACTTTCCACTCTCTTGCGGCTGCAGACATCCATGCACACGTGCGTGCATGCACACCACCCCCAAAATGTCCACATGCATTCAACAAACGTGCGCACGCGTGCACACCACCCCCAAAATGTCCACATGCATTCAACAAACGTGTGCACGCGTGCACACCACCCCCAAAATGTCCACATGCATTCAACAAACGTGTGCACGCGTGCACACCACCCCCAAAATGTCCACATGCATTCAACAAACGTGCGCACGCATGCACACCACCCCCAAAATGTCCACATGCATTCAACAAACGTGTGCACGCGTGCACACCACCCCCAAAATGTCCACATGCATTCAACAAACGTGCGCACGCATGCACACCACCCCCAAAATGTCCACATGCATTCAACAAACGTGTGCACGCGTGCACACCACCCCCAAAATGTCCACATGCATTCAACAAACGTGCGCACGCATGCACACCACCCCCAAAATGTCCACATGCATTCAACAAACGTGTGCACGCGTGCACACCACCCCCAAAATGTCCACATGCATTCAACAAACGTGCGCACGCATGCACACCACCCCCAAAATGTCCACATGCATTCAACAAACGTGTGCACGCGTGCACACCACCCCCAAAATGTCCACATGCATTCAACAAACGTGCGCACGCATGCACACCACCCCCAAAATGTCCACATGCATTCAACAAACGTGTGCACGCGTGCACACCACCCCCAAAATGTCCACATGCATTCAACAAACGTGCGCACGCGTGTACACCACCCCCAAAATGTCCACATGCATTCAACAAACGTGCGCACACATGCACACCACCCCCAAAATGTCCACATGCATTCAACAAACGTGTGCACGCATGCACACATACACGAAATAATGCACACGTACGCACATACATGAGCAGTAAACACACAGAGAATGCAATGTGCAACACAATATGCTCTTGTACACACAGTGTGCACTCACATACAATGCAGCACGCACACATGTGCACATGTATGCACACAGAGAATACCTGCCCCCAAGGTGTGCACACACACGTGCACATGGACTCATCATGCATATATACACTTACAGCAATGCACACACGCAAAATGCACAATGTACGAGTGTTCATGTGTGTACATGCGTGCACACACAAAATGGCAGACACACACCTGCACACACATGCAGAACACGGCACACACGCAAAATGCACAATGTACGAGTGTTCATGTGTGTACATGCGTGCACACACAAAATGGCAGACACACCTGCACACACATGCAGAACACATGTGCGCGTGCACACACACTCACATGAGTGCACAACATACCCATATCTGTGACACACCAAAGCATACACTCGTGTACATGCAGACACCCGCACAGACATGCACACACGTACACACCTCCCCACATACACCCACGGCAACCTCCGGCAAGGGCACACGTTACAGTGCATGCATCTGGCCCTCGCCTCCAGTTCACTGCATTTCACGAGAAGCCTGAGGGACTCCTCTTGGACCGTGAACGTCCCCCAGCCCCGCAGCCTTGCTGCTCAGGAAGGGCGGGGACCTGACATGCAGCACCCAGTTCCAGGAGGGATGATCCCGTAGGAAGGATGACGCTTCCAGAGCAGCTCGCTCGCGGCCAGCACTTGTCATGTGGCAAAGTCACCGCCATCAATCTTCTGTTATTTGGACTCTGTGCTGGGAGCCAGAGCCGGGGTCAAGGTGGGAAAGAACTGTCACCTTCCCTTGCCCCTGGGGAATGGGAACCACCCAGTGTAGGTAATGGAAGTCCTCGTGGTCGAATGCAGACATTCTCCCTCGTCCACGTTATACACTCGGTTGTGGTGTGTAAGCGGACACGGGCGTCTGTGGGCCATCTCCACGGATGGCCTTGAGGAGCCTCCCACGGTGGGAGTGCGGGGTAAATGCTGACACCCACGGCCCACGCGCCTTCCCCGGGCTTATAATAAATCGGATGAATAAGCGGTGTTGGGAGCGCGGGAAGCAGCAGGAGAACTTCACGAGTTCGGGGTCTGCTCCAGACGATAGTCTGGGGGTTTACATATACTTTTTATGCTAATCTGTCTTTTTTTTTTTACCTTTAAAAAAAAATGTTGTGTTTTGAGCAGTTTATGATGTGAAGAAAATCTGTTAAGATGGTGCAGAGAGTTCCCTTACGCCCTACACAGTGTCCCTTGTTAACAACACCGTACCTTATTCCAGTACAATTGTTAAAAGTAACAGTGGCTGATATATTATTAACGAAGTCTATCGTCTGTTCAGAATTCCTCAGTTTTTATCTAATGTCCAGGACCCCACCCAGGACGCCACGTTACACTTTGGCATTTCTCCGCGGCTGCTCCAGGGTCGTCTTGCATACTTCCTGCCCCGCTTCCAGAACCAGCCCTTCCTCCAGGGAGCCCTGCTTCCTTTTCTCTTATGGAAACTGAGGTCTTGTGGCTACTGGGGTGTCATTTATCTCAGGGCTTCTCAGCTGACAGAGCAAGAAATAGACGTGTGCATACCAGCCCGCGCGCGTACACACATCCGTAGAGATTTCCGTGTGCATTACACCAAACACGAGTTCTTCCTGATGCCCCACTTCTCATCTGTCCACACATGGGTATGTGGCCTCTTTCTGTGGTTGGCCTGCACGCCGTGGAAGTCTCAGGACCGGAGCAGCTGAGGGTGGTTAGAAATAGCGCCTACACCGCGCCCAGAGGGCCCACGTCTTGTTGCCTAGGACGCTCTGACTTCTTCAGAGAAATGGAAGTGGGCTGCTGTTTCCAGCTCCACCTTTAGGGCGGAATCCTTTCCACTTAGAGTATAAGCCTTTTAAAAACAAAACAAGACTGAACTAAACAAAGCTACTGCCAGCAGGAAGAAGTCGGCTTTAACAAAAACTGATCGTTGGTGGAATTAGACACATCATTTCATGGCAAGAAATAAAACCAGGTTCTGTACGTTTCCATGCGTGTTTGGGTTCACGTTTGGCATTAAACTTTCCGATTACAGAATTCAGTGAATGTTTTCCGCAATGGTTATGATGAGGTTTCCAAAAATGTCGGTTGTGGTTGAAGGAAGTCGTGGAGCCTGGGAGCTGGTGCCCGCTCTTCCAGCTGCCCGCTCGCCCTTGGCGCTGCTTTCCTTGAACTTGTGGGTTTTCCCCACATGCGGTCGCTGCCCAAGAGCGTCACCCGCAAACTGAATCTCAAAGAGAAACAGTATATTTGGAAAAATTCTGTGTCCGTCAGCCAACACACATGTACTGAGCACACACAACGTGGAAGACATTGCCACTCTTCAGACAGAAATACAAAGCAATATAAAGCATGATGCTCTCTGGGGCGCCTGGGGGGCTCAGTTGGCCAAGCGTCTGCCTTTGGCTCAGGTCATGATCCCAGGGCTCTGGGATGAGTCCCATGTTGGGCTTCCTGCTCCCTCTGCTCCCCCCAACCCCAGCTCATGCTCTCTCTCTCTCTCTCAAATAAATAAATAAAATCTTTTTTAAAAAATAAAGCATGAGACTCTCTGGAAAGCAGATTGAAAATGTTGGATGCGATAGACACTGGGATAGTGATTCATGCTACTCAGCATTATATATTAAGTGAAAAATGTGTAAAATGTCCCATAGTGAGGAAGGAATGAAGATACGCAGAAAGTAGGCATGTGTGGTCATGCATTTTTTGCGTGAGTTGTGTTTGTCTCTTTGCGTGCGTACACGCACACCGTGTGTGCGTGACTAATGTATCGAGGTCCGTCCTCTTGAGAAACGATGAGAAAGGACTCTGTAGAGTGTAAAGCACAAAAACTAATAATTGATGCATATATTATCATTAATTCCAGTTGAAAGCACAAAGAATCCAATGCTTTATTAAAATCACAAGCTAACTCTCCGACTCCCATATTTCATAAGATTTTCTTCACCCCCAAATCCTGTTTTTTTTTTCTATTGCTGTGAACTTTTAAGCTATATTTGTGGAAAGACCTCTAAGAAATTATGGATTTACTTTAAAAAAAAATAGTGAAGAAGCACTTTTATTGTACGTTCTATTGCATTGAAAAAACGATATGCACAATTTTGAACAGATTTATAAATCTGTAAGAAGCATGTTAGTGTTGCTGTGTAGAGTAATTAATCCAAATGTCATCATTTTCATTTATCGTGTGGTATAATTTTAATTCCTGTCAGAAGCTGAATATTTATACCTTCTGAGCAGTATGTGTCCTCAGAGAAAAAATGCATTAAGGGATGGGAGGAAAAACTAAGAATCAATATAAATATTTTCTAATCACTCTGTCTAAAACTAAATATAATCCTGATTAGTTTCTCTTGTAGGTCTTGGTGTCAGTACGACGGTCAGACCATCTCCATGTGGCAGATCATTGAAGACAGACCTTGCCCTGAATTTCCGAGGAATCAGTGATTCAGCCTGGAGAGACAGGGTGGTTCTCACCCTGGTATCTTCTTCTCAACCTCCTTGTATGTCTGGGGTCAAGAGGCCATGTCTATTTATTAGTATTTATTGAAATACAATGACACCACATTTTAAAATGCCAACAACCCACACTTGGTCTCAGGAGTTGGGGTTGGAAGCAGTTGAAAGGAGCAACGGTGAATTTGAATGTGAGGAAAGGAAGTGAAGAGACCCAGCGGTCAGGAGACCATCCGTGCTCCTGACCACCGTGCACACGTGCTTTCATTTCATCTCCCCAAGAGAACATTTTACAGAAAAAGCAGTCGATCCACGGAGAATCAAGGAACATGCCCAGTGTCACACCATCAGTAAGAGGCCAAAGTAGGATTCAACTCTAACTATTGAGTCTGACCCCCAAATCATGGTGAAGTAATTCATTCACTAAACATACAATTTCTCAGGAGCCGGCTCAGCTGCTGGCCCTGCCCCTCGGTACAGGGATGGATGCGGGGCTCCGCGGAAATTCTGCATCTGAGTCCACTGCTTCTATCCCTTCTTGGGTGCGGTCTCTGGAATACGTACGTGTGTGGAAACTTCCATTCTATCCTGCTCCCATTTTTGAGGGTACTCTTACTGAAGGCCAAACCCACTTCTGACTAAAGGTGTCCCGGCACGTAGACATAGCTAAAGCCAGGGGCTTGAAAGAGGTCCCTGGGGGAGAGAGGATGTCATCGGCAGGCGTGGCCCGGTTCACACAGCTCTCCCAGGGCCCAGCTAGGGCCCTGGCCACAATCTTGCTGGGAATTCTGAGGCAGACACAGACCCCCCGGAGAAGAAGTGTCTCTCCCCCACCAATTCTACAGCAGTGCTCCCGGCTCGTTCCTTGACCTGGGGCCCTGCCCCTCACCCATCCCAGGTACTGCTCCCTTTACCATTTCTGTGACTGGCAAGAAATGAGCCCAGAGGTTGCAAATTCCATCTCGTGTCAGAACTGCATTCCGGTGACATTACAAAACCCTTTGTATGTGTTTCTTAGAAATTTGCACTAGGCTGATGCCATATTTCCGATCATTTGGAGAATGTAGTCAGATATTTGGAATAAAAGATTCTTCAAGGAAACAAACAATCCATCTGAGTAGAACTTACTTTCTCTACTTCGTGTTAATAAGTTTTTCTGTGAACTATACACAATTTGATTTTTGTAAGGGAATGGGTGTATGCAAACAGTAGATCGATAGTTGTTTTTATCCTTTTGGAAGACAACTTGGTGGTTTCTAAGTAGTAAGTTTAAGGCCCTGGAAGGAAAGCCTTAGTTTTGTGTCTTACGCCTGGTAAAATGAGTTACGAGAAATTTCGCGTGCATAGACGGCAGATCAGCTCCTAGAGATCCAAGCCGGCTTCCTACACTCATTTGGCAAATACTCAGGTAATGCCTGTGAGTGGAAATTCACTCATTTTTTTCCCCCTTTCCTTTCCTTTTTTTTTCCCCCCTTTACAAAACTGACTCATAAACACAAGAGCTGGAAATGTGCACTGAGAGGATAAGCAAACTCAGGAGGCACACGAAGAAAGGCAGAAAGGTGGACAGGAAGATCCTGATTTTGAAGTAGATAGTTCGAGGTACAGGTCCACGATGGGGGGGCTCATGCTGGACTGAAGATAGCGGGCTGCCTTACGTGGATGCTTCACAGAGAAAGGACCGGTGTTCCTGCGAGCCCGAAACCATGCTATGCCGGGTTCTCCAGTGTGGAAGAAAGTCCTCCATGTAGTTAGACTGTTGGGTGTATGTGGAAATGTGGGCTGCATGCAATAAACTCTCGCTTGATTAAAATCTTCAGCCTGCTAATGTTAAGGGACAGGACTTAAATATAAATAAGTGACAAAGACCCAGACTAATTGAATGATCAAAATTAATCAAACTTCTCACATTTAAATGTCAGCTCACTTTGTAGAGACGAAAGTCACACATCGGAGAGCCAGGACAGAAGCTGGTGGGGAGTCAGTGACATGTTTCCATGGCGAATCTGGGGTCGTTCTAACAATGCACAATAATGTTCACATGCTATGGAGGAAATGCTTCGCTTTACGGTCTGTTAACAAGCCGTATGTTGATTTCTTTGATAAGATATATTGCTAAACAGTCTTAATTAAGATAAAATAAAATGATCTTTATCTTTGTTGAAAAAATAAATGATGTCTAAGTTCATGTAATTTATTTTTGCTTAGAACAAGACATTTAAAACATTTTCAAGGACATTATGTCTTCAGGCTTTAAAATATCAAGTAATTATCAAATCAATGATCATTTGGGGGCAAGTAATGAGGTATGGAATATAACCACTTCGAGTTATATAAATCATTACCACAAAGTATTTAAAACTGATGTCATTAGAAAAAGCACTTTAATAGTGAGGGTACTAAATGTCTTCAAAGTTCAAT
Source organism: Ailuropoda melanoleuca (assembly GCF_002007445.2). NCBI lineage: Eukaryota > Metazoa > Chordata > Mammalia > Carnivora > Ursidae > Ailuropoda > Ailuropoda melanoleuca. The sequence continues at coordinate 2,416,739 of NC_048232.1, read as the reverse complement.
AAAAATTGAAATTATATTCTAAATAGTGTTTGGAAAATCACATCTTTAAGCTTTCTTTTTATCAATCTCCTACTGACTTAATTTGTTTTTTTATAGGAATTATTACTTTAAATAAATAAACCTTCCCATAAAATACACATAGTAGGTTTAATCCCTGTCATTTTTATTTTGCAAATACATGTTTCAAGTATTATCAGGGAGAAATTCTTTTTTTTTTTTTTTTTTAAAGATTTTTATTTATTTATTTGACAGAGAGAGACAGCCAGTGAGAGAGGGAACACAAGCAGGGGGAGTGGGAGAGGAAGAAGCAGGCTCATAGCGGAGGAGCCTGATGTGGGGCTTGATCCCATAACGCTGGGATCACTCCCTGAGCCGAAGGCAGACGCTTAACCGCTGTGCCACCCAGGCGCCCCAGGGAGAAATTCTTTTAAGCAGAAGATTGTGGAAGGAATTTGGGAATAGAATTGTTTTTATTTTTGTTTTTCTTGTTGCCATTAAAGGTAGCTAAGCAGGATGGTCAACATTATTTGCTAGGAAAAAATCCCATGCTCTTTGAGGACATCTCCCTGCTAGTCTAGCATGATTTTGCTTGCTTCCACCTCTGAGCACACATATACCAGCTTTGGTCTGTGGACACTTCATTCCTCTCTGTAGTTTCTGTATGTAACTCTCGGGGTAGTTTTCCCACCTCGCTTACCTACATCTTTAAGGCAAGGTCCTCTCTGTTACTTGAGCCCTCTTTCCTGAGGTCCACAGTGATGCCCAGCAGATGTTCCATCCCGTCCAGGCCCAGTGATGCCCTGAACCCCCAGGAGGAGGAGATCCCCAGCTGGGTGACCCCGAGCCTGAGTTCTGGTCAGCAGGCAGCCTGCTCAGGTGCGGGGTCTGGGGCTCTCAGGGAGCACGACGATGATCTTATCTGGTGTCTGAATCAAGGCAGAGGCCTCACTAGAGCGGAAGGTCTCTTGCAAGGCTGTAGATTGACGTTTCAGCTCCACTGGAAAAACACTAAGGAAAGGCAGTCTCAGGGCGCCTGGGTGGGTCAGATGGTTAAGTGTCTGCCTTCAGCTCAGGTCGTGATCCAGGGTCCTGGGATCGAGCCCCACATCGGGCTCCCTGCTCGGCAGGGAGTCTGCTTCTCCCTCTCCCTCTACTGCTCCCCCTGCTCGTGCTCGCTCTCTCTGTCAAATACATAAAATCTTTCTTAAAAAAAAAAAAAAAAAAGGAAAGGCAGTCTCTTAGATCCTTTGTCTTAAAGACCGTTTAGGAGCAGGCGAACCTGAGACAAAGTGTCCTGTCCCGTCCTGCATGGTCAGCACAGTTCTGGTTTGCTTTACGATCCAGGGGAAGACTTACTTGGGAAATGGCTTATACACACCCCGTGCACGTACACATGCATATATTCCATTACTACTACGTGTGTGTGTCTGTATATGACACACTCCCACACTAGCGTATGTGTGTGTATAAATGACATATAATCCCACATGAACACGTGTGTGTGCATGTGTATTGATGTGAATATGTATATATACACATACCCAATCTATGCACGTCACATCTATTCCCATCCCGAGTCCCTGACTGATGTGTCTAAGTCCTCCTAACACTGATATTTGAAGAAATATATTAATTTCAGGGATGGAACATCCATCTACCGGTAGGAGGGGCTGAGCTCACATCTTAGTCGTTTCATTCCAAATGTGTCTTCAGGTATCATCATTTCTACACAAAACACATTTAATAATTATTGGTTTAGTTAGATGATCAAATTGCACCTTATATTTTCAGAAATAAAGAACGTGGGAGCTGGCTGTGCACTCCTAGTCCACGCAAACTGGGAGACTGTGCCTCAGGGACTGGGTGATGGGGACGTTCCCCGCCCACGCTCTTTCAAGTGTTGCCATATTGGACACCTTCAAAAGAACGCACAAACTAATCATTTAATGGTTAACATTTGGAATAAATAAATAAATAAATAAATAAATAAAATAGTTAATATTGGGGTCTTGATATTATTTTGTAAACTTTTAAACATATTTTTAAAAATACAGGTAGAATTATGCCCTTACCAAAAAAAAAACAAAAATAGTGAAGGTATAATCGTGCTCACATTGTATGAAGTTCTATTTTAGCAGCTGAAATACTGAGAGAAGAGAGATAAATGTCAACTTTTAGCGAGTTACTGTACTTGCTAGATTGAGGACAGATTGCACAGAATTTTGTTTTTTTCTAGGAATTGCTACTCGAAATAAATAATCCTTGACCATAAGAAATAGACTTCATGAACAACTNAGATTGAGGACAGATTGCACAGAATTTTGTTTTTTTCTAGGAATTGCTACTCGAAATAAATAATCCTTGACCGTAAGAAATAGACTTCATGAACAACTGCTTCTTTTTTTTTTTTTTAAGATTTTATTTATTTATTCGACAGAGATAGAGACAGCCAGTGAGAGAGGGAACACAAGCAGGGGGAGTGGGAGAGGAAGAAGCAGGCTCATAGCGGAGGAGCCTGATGTGGGGCTCGATCCCAGAACTCCGGGATCACGCCCTGAGCCGAAGGCAGACACTTAACCGCTGTGCCACCCAGGCGCCCATGCACAACTGCTTCTTAATCGTGAACATGATTGTTAAATGGACCATGGAGGGGGCACCTAATCCATTGGATCCATGTTTATCAAATCATTAATTTATTCAACATATATGACTTGAACCTGTGGCTGCTATTATTACTTCCCCCCCCATGTGATGATTTTTCTCTTTTTAGATATTAAAATATGAATCACTGTGACATGATTTTTTTTCCTGGAATAATTTTGTTGGAAAGGGTCACTGTCTAATAGCTTTTTTCAAAAAGTATAATTGATCATCTGCAGAACCGTGACTCACATAAACATGCATCCTCCCACTCTGCTGTTTTTTTTATTTGACAAACAGAAGGACTGATATCACACTGTGGAAAAAGTGTCCAGCCCCCACTCATGTTGTTAAAGAGTAGATGTTAAGACCACACCCATGGGGTCTCTAGATGTGTGGGGTCTCTAGATGGTGGCAGGAGACATGGTGGAGACTGAGGGTCTGTTTGCCCTCATGAAGGCTCCTTCACAGAATTAATTTTTTTTGCACAGGATTAATTTTCTTTTTGTACAGAATTAATTTGTAAGCAGCCACCTTAACCTAGCCATGACAGCTTGAACACCCAAACTCCAAACCCAAGTGGTAAGAAGTGAAGGAATAACCTAACAGAATTCCATCTGCATGTATGTTAGAAGTGAGTTTCAGAACCTTTGAGGTGTGCAAAAGAGATGTGACCATGGCCCCATGGTGCTGTTGCAGACTGAGTTGAGCAGAAGGCCGGTTGCTGGTTCCAAGGACACCCCCAAGGACAGACAGGAGAAAACAGCTCTGGAGCTCCACTTGCCAGGCTTCTCTGGGTTTTCCCCGCCCATATGGCATGGCTGACAGTCTGACCCCTGGCTAAGGCCCAGCTTTCTCTCCTGTTCCCCACATGGCAGCCCACCGTGGTCCCTGGCTTCATCCAAGTCTCTGACATTGCAGCCTATTCTATCCTTCCCAGGAAACTCCCTTAAAGTGCTCATTTTCCCTCCCTCCCATTACCCCAAACTGAAATGCCTGATAGCACCTGCTCACGAAACTCCTCTGGGATCAGGGCCGGGAAGCAACCTCAGTGCCCAAAGGAAAGATGAAAAAATACTACATGTTAACTCTTGCCCCCAGTCAACGGATGGAGGAAGGAACGACGGAGCTGATAAACTGGTATTACTTGCCAGCCACAATACTCAGATGTGCTATACACACGTCATTTCTAATCCTTGTATCAATCTGAAACGGTAGGTATGATCTGTTGTTCTTCTTACTCAGGTGATGGGCTGACACTTATGGAAACTAAGGGACAGATTTCGGGATTCTATCATGTCACGTTAGTCACAGAGTCAGTAGGGATCCCCACTCCGATTGTGTTTTTTGGGTTCTGTTGGATTCTGCCTCCAGTGTGAAGGTCAATTTGTTAAATTCTTTCCATCTTTCTGTTGCTGATCTAATGCAAGCCACCACTGAGCCTTTCCTAGCTGGCCACGTGAACCTCCTAGCAGTCTCCCTGCTCCCCACGTGTCCCCAGTCTGCTTTCCCCCCGCAGGTGAAGTATCCTAGTGTTATTTTCAAACGTGTGCTTTTGCTCTCGTCCATGAAGTCATTGCCAAGACCAGTGTCAAGAAGCTTTTTTTCATATGTTTTTCCTGAGGAGTTTGACAGTTCAGGACATATGTTTTAGTCTCTCATCCATTTTGAGTTGATTTTTGTGTGTGGTTTACGTTAAGGGTCCGATTTCATTCTTTTGCATGTGGATATGTTCCCAGCTGCCATTTGTTGAAGTGACCATCCTTTCCCCATTGTGTATTCTTGGCTTTTTGTATTTCATATTCTCTCTTTTTTTTTTTTAAGATTTATGTATTTATTTTAGAGAGAGGGAGCAGGGGGAGGGGCAGAGGAAGAGGGAGAGAATCCTTACGCAGACTCCTCACTGAATGTGGAACCTGACTCGGGGCTCAATTCCAGCACCTTAAGCCAGATCATGACCCAAGCCAAAACCAAGAGCCAGATGCTTAACTGACTGAGCCACTGTAGGGGTCCCTACATTGTGTATTATGAGAGATCAACTGACCACATACGTGAGGGTTTGTTAGTGGGCTCTCTCTTCTGTTCTGTTAGCCTATATGTCTGTCCTTGTGCTGGCCTTTGAATAGACCTTTCTCCAAAGAAGACATCCACATGGCCAACAGGTGCATGGAAAGGTGATCCGCATCACTGATCACTGGGGAAAGGCTAATCGAAACCTCAGTGACATAGCACCCCACACCTGTTAGAATGGCTAGTATTTAAAAATAGATACCTGTTGCCAGTGATGTAAAAAAATCAGAATCCTTGCACACTGTTGGCAGGAGTGTAACATGGTCCTGCTGCTATGGAAAACAGCATGGAGATTTTAATTAAAAAATTAAAAATAAAACTACCATGTGATGAAGCAATTGACCTCCTGGGTATATATCCAAAAGAATGAAGTCAGGACCTTGAAGAGATATCTTCACTCCCGTGTTATCGGGACTACTCTGCAGGGTTATTCATGATAGGGTTGAGATATGGAAACAACTTAAATGTTCATGGACAGATGGAAGAATGAAGAAATCATGGGGATGCGCACACATACACACTCAGACACTCACACACACCATGTGATATTATTCAACTTTAAAAAAGAAAGAGACCCTACCACATACAACAACATGGATAAACCTGGCATATGTTAGGCTGAATGAAATGCACTAGTCCCAGAAAAATACTGCGCGATTCCACTTGTATGAGACATCTAAAATAGTTACACTGATGGAAGCAGAGAGTAGAATGGCAGTTTCCAGGGGCAGGGGTGGGGGGAAAGGGGAGATGTTTTTCAACGAGCATAAAGCTTCAATTAATCAAGATGTGTCAGTTCTAGAGAACGGCTGCAGAACATTGTGCTATAGTTTACTATACTCTCTTGTTCGAGATAACAACACATACATGTAATTGTTACGGAATAGAGTATTGATAACTCAGTATTGTACACTTATAAATCTGTTAATTTGCTAAGAGTGAGATTTCATGTTATGTGTTCTTAGCCACAATAAAAAAAAGTGTGCATTGGAATAGAGCCATTCACCAAAGACTTAGTATGTCATTTCCCGCACAGTTTTCGCGGCAATCGTCACACTTGTAACTTAAGTGACTAAACATTCTTCACTTTCAATAGAAATAAACTTGCTTGCTCTTGATGCTTACACAAAAAGCTCAGGCTGGCGGAAGAGAGACACAGTGATACACACGCATTCTCTGCACTGATGAGACACTTTTCCTGACTTCCCTGGATCATGCATAGGTTTTGTTGTTGTTGCTAAACTACCATGAATTTGGTTGATGTAATAGGAAAAGAAAAAATTTTAAACATCATTGTACTTGACAGTGACTCAGTGAAGAACCTTGCTGGGTTAGATAGGTAGATGGTAGGTGGGTGGGTGAATGGCTGGATAGATGGGTGGATGGGTGGATGGGTGAGTGGGTAGAAGGGTGGAAGGATGGATGGTAGGTGGGTGGATGGATAGATGGATGGATAGATGGATGGATGGCTGGCTGGATGGATGAATGGGTGGGTGAGTGGATGGTAGATGGGTGGATGGATAGATGGATGAGTAAGTGGATGGAGGGATGGGTGGGTGGGTAGATGGCAAATTTTACCTGAAGTTCTGTTTTTAGTGATTCTTACATAACCATTTAATACTTCTTAGACATGGTTTCACCATGGTTTTCCTTATTTTTAGAAGTTGTCCCTATGTAAAAACCCTAAGAAATAAGAAAGTAGAGGAAATGTGAAAGTGCTTTGAAAAGTTAAAAGTGGCATACTGAGGCAGTCAGTTTTTCAGTATTAAATTCTGGAAATTCAAAATGAGAGACTGAGTCACATTATACTTCCCAGTGAGCGTGAGAGTTATTTTCCAGACTGAAAATTCTCAAATTCGGTCGTGCAAATGACTCCTCCTGCCGTTGTGAAGTTTGGGAGCTTTTTTATCTATTTTTCATACACTCCACTCTGGCAGGTAATTGTTAAGCTGGTAATGGAAAGGTAAGCAGTTTATTGCAGGTGGCGGTTAGCAAGCAGTCAGATAGCTTGAAGCTTATCCTCACAACGGAACATGAGTAGTGACCCCGTGGACGTCCTAAAGGATTTTGGAGGAGCCATTTCAGGGATCAATGGCAGTTCCATTACTGTTTTCATGGTTAATCAATGGAGCACACACTGTGACATGCCGCAGTTCCCAGACACCTGGCTGCGTCCCACAGCTGCAGAAGGGTGAGCTCCCGAGGACACGGCAGATCTGAAAACCTCCAGGAAAAGGAGCAATATTGCTTAGTAAATTTCCCTGCCACAGCAAAGGAAATCTACAGCTCAGCATGTTTTACTTCAGTACCCAGGGAAGATGAAAACAGAATTGATGATAGAGTTGGCAACAAATTGTACTTCTCTTTAGTTGGCGGAATAATGTACGTGTCCTATTTGAAAATAAAAAAGCCTTGTTTTAAAGAAAAAAAACCAGTGAATCCCAAAACGAGGTACATTTTAAACATTACTGAAAGTATTTTTTAAACATTCTTTGTCTTTTTTTCCTCTCCTATCGTCTCGGAATGTAAATTTCCAGTGTCTGTTTCACGATAGGACTTTAACAGCATGCAGATCCTGTCTGCCGTTCCCACTCTTCTCCAACTCACTTACCATATCATTTGCTGTGAAGATTAATATCCCATTGTCTGCCCAGGAGGTGGAGAATGCCACGTTACCCTAATATAATGAGACTTTCTACAGAATTTGCTATTTTTAAAATCCTAACTGTGGCTTTTAGAAGCTAGGGTGAAGTAATAGTACGCAGCAATATTTCCTGTTTTTCCAGCCCTCCAATGGTGTACCCAGAATGCTAAGACGGCATTTCTTCTGTCTTCTTCGTTTCTCTTGGACAGAAACTTACCTGGCTCAGGGGCAAGATCTCGACAAGACGCCAGGACAGACAGAGGCCAGAAAGTCCCGAGACTCTCACCAATTTACAAGTGTAAATTTGTGTTGGTGATGTCATAATTATGTTTGAGAGGTTATTACTTTCCATCTCAGTGGGTGATGCGTGCATGTGTGTGTGTCTATCATGAGAAATTTTTAAAAATTATCATTTTAAACCCTCCGTGTGCCAAACACTGTGCTCTGTATTTTTACACATTATTGTGTAAAATGCTCAAGTGCTTCCTAGGATGTGGGTGTGACCCTGAAGTCCGTGTTATAGGCTGGGTGACTGTGGCGCAGACGACATTTATCCGCGCAGCTAGATGTGGCCATGGCTGACCATGGCTGACCCTCTGGAGGTCAGCTAGTGTCCTTGGGTGGTCACTGAACTTCTGACTCTGGCTTTCAGAATATAGTTGGTTGGTTCCCAAGCAATTGAAACTGATTTAAATTCATGACATTATTCCCAGACAAATAAAATAAGACAAGCTTATTTTATTTATAAAATATATCCTTTAGAACAAGGGCTGGTGAAAGGTTTTGCTGGAGGGCCAGATAGTAAGTATCTCAGGCTTAGCGGGCCATCTGACCGTCTGTGTCCCCACCACTCGGACCTCCTCTTGCGGTGTGAAACCTCTAGAAACCCAAACGGACAGGTGTGTACGTGCCCCAGCAAACTTCATCCAAATGGTCAGGCTGGTGGGCTTCGTCCACGGCATTAGTTTACCAAGCCCCAATTTAAAGCATGTACTGGTCTTATCAGAGATGGGGGTGATGGTATAGATTTTCAACATTTTTCCTAGAAGAATGATCTGATTTAGGGATTTTGAAATGTGAATCATTATGGAGAAACTATAATAGAATATATTGGGGAGTAGGAAGGTGGGATGGGTTTAGAATGCCAGAAATTAAGACACAATCACACATAAGGTAAGCAAATTCCCAAGTGGGAGAAAGAAAGGAGATCATCGAATTCTAAAACTCTTAGTTTCTAGGAGTTCGGCCCCTCTTAGGAAACGTGTTCTGGAGATCTGAGCAGATGGCTGACCTACATTCCAGTTCTTTCCTCACACTGACTCCACGCAGGTCTTCTTTCCATTCTCTTTCGGGCATGCATGGCAGTGTTCACTCCAGGGCTCAAGGGTTAAGAAACATGGGATTTGCGTCAATAGTTCTTTTCGGGAAAATCACCAAATCTTTGTATTATTATTATTTTTTCTGCCATACTACAACCTTTGGCTAAAATCTCAGATCTACAAAGCAATGGCTCTGTTTCTGTCTCCTCACTCTCTCTGTAAGTGGAGACGCCCCCCAGGAAACACTCACCTGCCAGGCTCGGAGCCTTGGACCTCGGGGTTTGGAAGTTCCCACATGCAGGGGTGCGCGAGTATAGGGCATGTGTAGACGGGCTAGGATCGATCCCTGTCTTTCTCCATGGCTGCCTTTTCAGCCAAATGGAATGGAGAGCCGGACTCCTAAATCAGATGGTTCTGAAAGACCACCAAAGGCCAGAGAAGGCTATAGAATCTGTGCATTTATCACTCGCTCACTCAATAGATGTTCGTGGATTGCCTGTTCGTATGTTTGAGTAAAGGTCTCGGTCTCGCGAGCGAGAGCAGGAGCCCTGCAGACTTCCGGCCAACTGCTCAGTGAGATTATCTTCTACCAACAACCACACTCCTGTGTGGTCCACATTAAAGATGCAATAGCTTTATAACCTCTGTGTTCTCCAGTTTCCTGGTGTATCTCCGTCTCCACGTTAATTAGTACCCGAACTCTGAAAGCAGCAAGGCCCATGTGTCTTGTGTATGTCTTGGGGAAACAGTAAAGCGGGGAGCTGGCCTGGGGACTCTGTCTCCATCACAAGTGAGACACAGTCCTCTTCTGCACAAACACGTTCCCAAGTACTTTCTATAATTGCACATTACTCGCTACTTGATTAGGAAATAACACGATCAGGTAGGCAATGAATTGTTGCTTATTGTTCAAACGTTGGTTTAGAACAAATTCAGGTTTGTACATCGGTGGCTCATTGTCTAAATTCCAACCTGTGGATCTGATTAATTTACTCTCAAGATTGGTTTCTCTTTGCTTTAGTTTCTTTTTTCATTTTTCAAAGAAGGTAATGTTTTTAAAAAATCAGTTAGTGTGAATGCAACAAACTCAAATATACAAAAAAATAAAAATAACTCTCCCTTTTTTGCTGCTCCTTGATTTTCACCCTGGGGTTGACCAATGTAAGTATTTAGTGCTGTCTGCATTCACACAGGTCTTTGTGGTCTGAATACTCATGCACACGCACATTTTGGGTTTCAGCAGAAGTCTTGGAGATCATTTTTATGAGTACATAAGTAGGTATCATTTTCTTATTATACGAAGTCACTACCATGTCTTATTTAACCAGTAACTTGTAGATACACATTTAGGTAATACGCGATCTTTTGCTCTTACAAAAAGACAAACACACAAACAAAAAGCTTGCAGAGATGAAGCCAAAACAGATACAATTTTGCACATACGATATAAATCAATAGAACAACTTTCTGAAAAAGGAAATCATGAGTTAATGGCTATGGATATCTTAAATTTCAAATTAGTACCACAGGGGTTTAAAGTATATATCTTATGCTTTTTTTCTAATAAATGTATGAGTTGATTTAAAAATATTTTTAATGCGATAGGAATTGGTTTTGGTGTAAGAAGTAGGTTTGGGATCCAACTTCATGTGTGCATGTATTTTATGTGGCTTCCCTGTTCTAGCAAACTCATTTATTAAATAATTCAAGACGCCCCCTGCCCCCGATACTCCAATGTCACCTATAGGACAGTCCAACTCCCTCCCTCCTTTAGGACGCTGTCTGAGTTTCTTGTGGCTGTTCCAGCAAATTCCTGCAGACTCGGTGGTCTAAAACAATGCAGATGTATTATCTTGCAGTTCTGGAGGCTGATGTCCAACATGGGTCTCAGTGGGCTAAAAGCCAGGTGTTGGCAAGACCATGCACCTTCTGGAGAAATCAGGGAAAATCCATCTTCTTGCATTTCCCAGCTTCAAGAGACCACGTGCATTCCTGTGTTTCCATGGCATCTGAAAGCCCTTCCATATGTACTGTGGTTCAGCCATGCAACTCCCCTCATCTCTTCAGAGATGAACCCGTGTTTCATTCACGTGGGAGGTAACCAGTGCTCCGGACTCTCCTGTCAAGGCTGGTCAACCCCACGACCGAGTCACACTCTGAGAGGTAATCAGGACGTAGGCAGTTGTGCGTGCCCCTTTCTGGCTGTTGGATTGCTGCTTCTGTGCACTCTCGCACACTCCCCATGCTGCACCCTTTCTTAAAGCCGGAAAAGTTCTTCCCCCTGGGTAAGCCCATCGTGCCTTGTGAGTTTAAAACCTGAATCTCACTCTGTGGTCTTACATTTGCAAACTATATGTCTGAACATTATTTACTGTTTTTCCTCCACATCTTTTCATGGCTTGATTGCTCCTTTCTTTTTATCACTGAATAAGATTCTGTTGTCTGGCTGGACCACAGCTCATTTATCCATCACCATGTGAATCCATGTGATACTAAGTGAACACTACACCCCTAATTCCTAACTAGTACTTTGTTTCCTCGACTTAAAAACTGTGCATTCTTCCAGTGTAATTGTCTCATGTAAGCCTTCATGTGCACTCAGTCACGGTGATCTTAGACACACTTATATAATCAGTGGGATTATATCATCAAACACTTAGGCAAATGCCAAAATATTAGATGTAATAATAATGTGGACACAGACTTCATTTCTCTGAGTTATAAATTAGAGCTCTATGGCCGAAGACCAGTATGAAATAAAATCCCAGTAGTGTCCTCCCTTCAAAATCTGGAAGCTTATGTTCCTGGAATGCGTATGGTAGGAGATTTCTCTTTTGAGGAATTTCACACATTATTCAACAAATAGGGTTGAATAACAGAAGATATTAGTAAACTCATGATTTTTTTAGAAATAGATTTTTCTTTGCCTCCATACACCAGCAAAACATAGCACCAAAGAGAAAAGCATTGTAAACATAGTGAATGAGTCATAATGGGCACATTTCAATTAACTTCAATTTACCTTCTCTGGGCTCCAAGGTTCCTGGCATTGGACTATATGCGTCTTACTCACCCTGTATGCTTGACAATCAGCTGAACGCCTAACTCTGCAGATTTGTATTGGGTGGCTGGTCCGTGTTAAGGGTTCTCCTCCTCCGTGTTGAAAGGCTGTTCTCCCTGGGTCTCCTGTGTTTCTGAACATCGTCCAAGCAAAGGCACTGACTTCCCTTTGGTCCAGAACGTATTTCCAAGGATGGCTGTAGAGTCAAAGCCTTGAAGCCAGAAGTAGTGTTCCCCTCGGGAGCAGAGGGAAGCTTGCGTCCTGTTCAGTTGAATAACCTCTCCGTCTGGGGCTGGGGCGGCCACGCTTATTGCTCATTTTAGAAGACGGGTGGGGTCCCGCGGCTCAGGGCCCCTCTGTTCTCACTCAGCACCCTGTGTGTACCCGTGCAGAGAAGAACAGCCCTTTCCGTGTGCGTTTGTGGGAGTTGGAGCTTAGGCAGGTGGCATTAGAGCTCTGTCACCTGCTACTGCTCTGAATGAAAAATCGTCTTTTATCTCTGACTCATCTTCTCCAGCATCCATGAAACTAGAGCAGGCTAATTTGTTACTTTGCCATCAGAGTAAACCCTCAGACCCTTCTCAGTTCCTGTCACACCACAGGTGAAGAAGGGCGCCATCCATTCCATTTTCTGGTGGAAAACATACGTCAAACATTAAATATAGTTTTGTGTGTGCTCAGTTTAAATGTTCTGCATTTTATGACTTTATGACGACTCCTTCCTTGCTTCTCACGTGTTAGTAAACACCTGCTGTGAGATCCTCAACTCTGACCTTTGTAAAGGCTCGGGATGAGGGCTCCCATAGTGCTATCATTTCCAGCCCTGGAAACCTATTTCTTGTGGCAGACACGTCTCTAAGAGGCCAGCGCTCCCACCAACAATGAGGCAGGCTAGGAAGCAGGAGCAGGTGCTGAGATGCCCACCTGAAGGGGTATGGGTCAGCTCGGCTGCCCCGACATGCAACAGAAGGGTCTTTTCTCACCGTCCTGGAGACGGGAAGTTGGAGGCCAGGGCGGCTGCTTGGCTAGGTTCTTGAGGGTGGTCTTGCGGATTGTAGACGGCTGCTTTCTGTCCTCACATGGCAGAGTGAGAGAGACCTCTCCCTTCTTCTTCTTACAAGATCACAGTCCTCGTAGATCAGGGCCCCACTCTTATAATCTCATTTAACCTTAGTTACTTCCTAAGGCTCCTGTCTCCAGATACAGTCACACTGGGGGTTTGGGGTTCAGTATTTGCATTTTGGGGCCACGATTCAGCCCATAACAGAAAGCATCAGAGCTATCGTACACGAGGATGGGTCAGGGTCTCACGAAGGAAGGAATATGCAGCCAGGCTGACATTTGAGACCACATTTTCCCTAATTTGAAAGGAAGAGCAGTAGAGAATCTCAACAACAAAGAGGCCCAGTGACAAAGCATGAGTGACTGAGAGCCTGAGCAGAATTCAGGCAGCCGTCTGGGGCTAAGACGCGAAAACTGCAGCTCAGGAAAGGGGAGGGTTCTGGCCAACACCCTGGGGTTTTTATCAGCATGCCACCTAATAGGAAATAGACTAGCCTTCCTGAAATTAAAGGTCATGTTTGAATCCCTGCAATCCCAGCCTGGTTTAGGGTATCTGAGTCTGCCTTTGCTGCTTGCCAGAAGCAAAACAAAATCCTACCCAGAGGAAGAAAACATAACTCAGGGTGTCAGATCAGCTGTGCATTGGTTTTTGGTTTTTGTTTTTTTGGACACGGTGTCTGGAATTTAATTTTAAAAACACTTGCCATAACCAGAGACAAAAGCAAATGTCTGAAAGTGAGAAGAAAGCAAAGAACATAATAGAAGGAATATTCGACTATTTGAGTCGTTAGACAGGGAAATTAAAAGGAAACTGAATGGAGAATTTCAGTATGTAATTAGAATATTTAAGAACGATTTTAATTTCCCGATAAATACACAGGCTCAGAGGACAGCTGGTGAAGCAACTCTGTCATTCAGAGTTCCGTTGGATCAAAAATATAGTTTGTGTGATTTCAAGTTATTTCGGTGAGGCTGTGTGGCTAAGTGTAAGATCCAGGGACATTTAGCTGCATAAACAATTTAGGATGGTCTCCTGCTCCGTGCTCTCAGCCATCCACTCCATCCTTCTTCATGTTACAGTCACAATCAATAGGATTCTAACAAAAATTTCGCAAGCCCAACTTCAAATAAGTTTTTAATTTTTTTCCTTTTATCTGAAAACTGCCCTTCTGTACCACCACCCCTCCCAAAAAAGGAAATAGAGAAAAAGTGTGAGAGTTTTCTTGTCTCATCATTTTGAGAAAATCAGGTCATGATGCACTCAGAGGGGCTCCTGCTACAGGTGAGCAGAGACTACAGAAGCAGCCTGGGGATGGAGGGGGAGGGAGCCACACCCGCACTGTGCACCTGCCCTATGCACCTGCCACGTGCACCTGCCCGGTGCACCTGCCCGGTGCGAGAGGCTGTGGGGAGGGCAGGAGTCCCAGGAAGCTTTACAAAACCAGCGAAAGGCAGTGAAGGAGGCCGTGGAATTTCCCCCACCTTTCTTTCTTTCTTTTTTTTTTTTTTTTAAAGATTTTTTTATTTATTCGACAGAGATAGAGACAGCCAGGGAGAGAGGGAACACAAGCAGGGGGAGTGGGAGAGGAAGAGGCAGGCTCACAGTGGAGGAGCCTGATGTGGGGCTCGAACCCATAACGCCGGGATCACGCCCTGAGCCGAAGGCAGACGCCCAACCGCTGTGCCACCCAGGCGCCCCTCCCCCACCTTTCTTGAATTTCTGTCTCCCCAGCTGTGATCGATGTTCTTATTCTTGTAATGAAAAAGCGAAATCATGAAAGAGGAATGCTGTCTACGGTATTTTTATAAAAGTCTTAAGAAAAGAAAGGATAAGGGTACACACAGCTCTCTGGTTACAGAGACCAACACACACCATTAGTCTATTTGTATATCATCTTGCTCGAATGGGAAGGCGAGAGCGCAGGGCATTCTGAGCCTTGGGTCAGGAGATTGGAGGGCTGGTGGTGGTGTCCAGCCGTCGGTGTCACTGCAGGAAGCAGCCTTGTTGGGGACTTGAGCCTCAGAACTTCTTCTCACCTTGATCTGCTCATCGTCCTCCACACAATCCCGGTTTATGCTGCGTCCTACGAGAATTTGATAGGAACCCGTCTGGAGCTCGGTTTCCTTCACATTCCCTCTTTGTAACACCTGCCTTCCTCAATCATAGTTGTCTCTGTCCTAAAAAATAGTACTAAATGGAGCCAACATTTTCAAATCATACTTACCAGAATTTTGTGTCATCTCATTTAAGGTGAGGAAGTTATTACCGTATTTGAATCCAAGTAAAATTTTATTTCTCTGGGTTACAGTGCTTCCTATGATCATTTCCACATTAGATTTTTTAAAACTATGTGTTTAATGGTGAAAAAGTCATTGATACAAGTGCTTGACTAACTTATAATTCCCTTTAATTCATATGCCTTTACCTGGAAAACAGGCCCGTGTGAGTAGGAAGCTTACCTACATTATGCATGGTGTGGTTGAATATTTTAGGATGGGTGCAAGTGTTGTTCTTTCCAATTTTCCGCTGAGAATCTGAACACAAGAAAATAGAGTGATATGTTTGCCCTAATGATTTGAATACAAGTTATTGAAACAGAAAATTCATTTTAAGAAAAAAGCAAGAATCATTTTTCCTTTTTCTGCTAGATGCTGAATATTTTGCTGAAGGCTGTCTTGTGTGGTTCTGCGCACTTGCTGAAATCAGCAAAATAAAAACATTCTAATAATTAATTTTACATGCATGATTAAAGAAATCGAGTTCTACAAACCTATAGATTCCCAAAATTAATGAACTGCAGTAAAAGTATGCTTTGCAAGAATGAATAATTTAAAATCGAGAAGTAGTCAAACATAAATAGGCTTTTTCTAACAAGGTTATTTTCTGAGAATTCCTACAGGGTTTTAAGATGCTATTCAGTAATTCTATGGAAAAATAAGTTACGCTTTTAACAAGATTTTCAATTATTGTCTCTTATTTTCACGTATGCAGAAAATATAACTGACTTCCAGTATTCTTACTGCCATCATTGAAAATAATATAAATGTGTTTTATTTTCAAAATATTTATCTGATTAAGAATAATAAAATGCAACATAAAAACAATACATGTAAATGTTTGCAATGTAATTTTTCATAGAAAATATGATTTTTCTCTTTTTATTGCTATTATTACCAAAGCAAGATTAACTACATATTTTCTTCCCCTCATACAACTCTAAAGTGATAAAGACAAATAAAGGGCATGTTGATACCAGAATCGAGTTATTTCATACAAACCCTCGGAGCCCTGTTACTGATTTCTAAACCGTATAAGGGCATTCGCGTAGATAACTCGCCCTGTTGCATGTGTTAGCCAATTCCCGGGTTGTGCATTTTTACATGAACCCTTTCCCGATACCGGTCCAATTGTTTGCTTACATCTTTGGTGGCAGACAACCAGACCCAGCTCTGATGTTGGAAGCAGGAGAGGAATTCACCCGCCGGCTGGTAAGGGTCTGATGGGCTGCCACCAGGTCAGGATGGTGCCTCCGGCAGCTTACCAGCGTGGATCTCAACCCCACGGAAGGCACGGCGGGTGATCTTGAAACATCCCTCTGCCTTTACTGTCACTGAACCTCTCAGATTCAAATTACAGGAGAGGTGTCTGGTCAGAAGACCGTCTGCCCCCCCCCCGCCAGCCCACCTCCAGGTGAGGGAGCTTCCTCCCCCTGGGGCCATGGTAGGCCAGTCCTTGCTTCCCCGCTATCTTAAGAGGCTCCCTCCAAGGGAAGGAGGTGCTTAGGACCCAAAAGGATAAAAATCCACCCGCTGCCCAACACCCATGACTCCTTCTTTCCAAACTTAGACTTGGAGACAATTGCTGACATCAAACCTAGCCATATTCTTTTATCCAGTTGAAGGAAGACACTGTTGGCCTCTTACAGGGAGAGCAACCCAAGATTTTACAAGTTGACACATACAGTATCTTATCTCTCTGGGTGGTATCCATTTTTCCTATGCTTCTGTCAAAATCGTTTTTAAAAATATATATTATGAAATTCCCAGATTGAATTATAAACTGAATCACGACCAACATACCTCTATACAGTGCTTGAAGAGAGGCAAAGATACATATAGGAAATTAGTTAAAAAATAGTTCTATTATTTTAAATTACTTTTTCCTATAATAAACATGTTTCTTCCTATAGTAAAAAAAAAACCAAACTAATAACATTAGGTTATGTGAACGTGGTGAGTCCATGTTATATAAGACCTCATCAGATCGTGTTGAGTCTTACAATATCCCTCTTCCAGTATGAGTCAGCGTTGGGGAAACATCTGCCTACCTCTTAGCCCGCAGCTCCGCTGGTCCTCTGGCTCTCACATCAAGCTGCTAACCCAATCCTGGCCTGTATCAACAGTGTAAGTGACATCTTGGTCTCTCCTGGCCCGTTTCTTTCTCAGATTGTTCAGAGCCGAGGGGGAAGACTGGTCTTACATATCTGGGTCCACTCAAAGACGCTGAGCCAAGCCAGGTGCAGTAGGACACCGGTGAGTGGAGACCAGACCTGGCTCCTGTTGGGTGGATATCGGCACAAGCTGGGGTCTCCTGCAGAGACTGGGCATGCAGCACAGGGAGTCAGTGGCATGGCGATGGGCTGACCATGGTCACTCCCGTAGCAGAGAGTACAGAAAGAGGTAAGCAAGTGTTTGGGGCGTCTCCTAACCGTGGAGTCAAGGCAGTGGGTATTCTTAGAGAGCATGCCAGGGGCAGGAAATGAGCTGGGGCTTCAGTCTAAGGAGGAAGGTGTTTTCTTGAGACTGGGGAAAAGATGGACAGGTTTGGGGAGGCCAAGAGGCATGTGTGGGTATTGAGGGTAAACGGCTCAGGGTTCTGCACGGGCAGGCCGGGAGGAGGAGCTCCACTGAGCCTCTGTGTCCTCACGGCCTCTGTGATCCTCCATCAGGGGTCATGAGCAGAGAGACATACAAGGAAAGGGGGGGCCCTCAGGGCCCAGGGGAAGGCCAGTTCTCGACACAGCACCTGCACCCAGGTGTGGGGTGGGGGTGTGCGTGGGCATGCTGTGTGCACTTGTGCGACGGGACGGGGCAGTTAAGCCAGTGGACGCAAGGGGAGGCCCATCTCCGGTCTCCCCTCTGGGATGGCTCCTTGGTCTCTGCCATGGAGGTGGAGTTGGACTCTGCAGCCCGAGAGTGACCGCCAGCTGGGAGGGGCAGGCCGGGGGAGGCGTGACTTCCGGCAGGATGGGTCCCCACTCTCAGCTCAGGATCCCCGGACGAAGAGGTAGGAGGTTCCTGCAATAAAGCAGAAAGCATACCAGGAGTTCTTTAATTTCATAATAAATTTTTTCTGGGCTCATTTTTAAAATTTCAAGTTGGTGAACTAGGATGTGACACGTGTTCTCGTATAGCAGCCTGAAGAGAGAGGTAATGATGTGAAGTCTCGAGTCTCCGCATACTGGAACAGATGTGGGGGAAGTCTGTAATTACAGTGCTTAATCATCAAGAACAAGGACCTTACCCTGAGAGTGAAGGGGCCAAACTAACATTTCTCTCAGTGTCTCCTTCGCCTGTGTGAAAAATTGAGAAGACAAAGTTAATGACAGTCTCTCTCAAACCACCGCGCAATCCTCGTTCTGGGTAATAAAATGAGAATTTCACCATCTCTTCTCCCCCAGGGGTGTTTGGGAGTGGCCTCGGTTGTGCGCGTTGCACACCTACGACACAGGGCTGGTGGGTTTGTCTGTCTGTCTCCTCCTTTCCTTGTAAACTGTGAGAAAAACTTGATTGGAGCCTTGAGAAGTGCTCTCCATGCAAGCATTTTGTTCAGACTTCTCTCTTCATTTGCGACTCTGATTACACGGTTATCAGAAGCAAGAGAAACAAGCAAGTGTCTTTGAAGGTCTCAGAACACCTCAGCCAGTGAAGCCCCCAGCTTTATTTCAAATGCGTTAAAATATAAGTGGATCAAAGTTGGAAATATTTTAGAAAGACTTCTTTCTTGCTCATCTGTAGAGTTGAATTTCTTCTCCCCGAAATGCCCCATCATGCCCGCACTGAGTCGCCTCTGTCTGCACCTGGCCGATGGCAGGAAGGACTCAGCTGTGCCTCCAGGAGTCCTGGGCCAGCGACCATGGTGACTGTGGTGACCACGGCCTCCACGGCCACCACGGCGCTCCTCCCCCGCCCCTACAGGGAGAAGACTTAACCCAGTGGTGGAAGACAGTTTCCTCCCTTGCTGCCCACCACGCATGTGTTGATGGGGTAAAGTGGAATTTCTGGAATGCAGGCAATGTTCACTTTCTCCTTCTGGTTTTGTTTGTTCAGTGAACATTTCTCTCTGATTATTTGATGCAACCCTTATTCTCTCTTTTCTTAATGGATGAAAGAAAGGAATTTCGGATCCTTGCTGTTGAAGAAAAGGCGGTAGCATTTAGGTGAGGCTAATGGGATGGATTCTGCTTTTCCCAGTTCCTTTTTCAGATTCATTTTCTTTCTGGCCTCACCAAAATACATGACAGGAGCCTGTGAACACAACGCAGGTGTCATTGACTTCCCGCGCAGTAAACCAGAGTCTCACGGGTAGTTTCCTGTCGTGCATAACAAGGTCAATTCCAGACCAGAAATAAAATTTTATTTCATCCTCTGTCTATAAAGCAAAGAGACCCATTCTGCATTTCACCACAGCGTGGATTCATGTCAGAACCCCTTCCAGCGGCCTGGCATGTCCTTGGGTGGAAGACTGGGGACACAGATATGGGGGGGCCCCCTCCAGTCTCTGGCAGAATGCTGAATTGGGTTTGAGTCGGGACAGATGTTTCCAGGCCCTTGTGGGTCCCCACCCTGCGGGGAGGCTCCAGACTCTGCAAGCCCTGTGGCCTCAGTGCATTGTTGGGACACTGCCCATCGTACACGCAGCGTGCCAGGTGCCGGCACTGGGGGAAGTGACAGGATGCGCTGGGGACGGAACAGGCAGGTCCCTCCTTCCAGTGAGCTCACGACTTCAGGGGCCTAGCACAGGCCTTGGCCAGGTGAGTGCTGGTTGCTGGAATAGGGAAGGTACGGGGACTTTCCTCACACACACTAGCTTCTAGAAAGTTCTCCAGCATGGAGGCCTTCAGGAAGCATCCTGTATGAGCTAACATCACAGTGTGTGTGTCACAGGTTAAGAATCACAAGGCGGTAAGCAGTGTTGCTTCTGGAGCGATCACCGGGTGGGAGGGTGTGGCTCCTGGAGGATGACCGGCTCCTGTCACTCAGAAAGAGCAGCTCTGTGAGTGGTGTCCAGGGGTGGGGTGTCAACCGCGTGTCAGGATTTGTGTCACCCTGGAAGCCAGCCTCGCGCACGTCTGTCCGAGAAGACCACGGCTGTGTTGTCTGTCTGTCCTCGTCTGTCCTGCCTCATCCAGCTCCCGCAGCAGAGCTGCTGGCCACCCGTCTGTCCTCCTCCTGTGTCCCCTTCCTTAGCCCACAGAGGACACGGCCCCGGGCATGGAGCCAGCGCCCAGAGAGCAGTGCAGCACCCAGGCTCCTGAGGGCACGCTGGGGCATTCGCCTCTGCACCCGTCGATGCCGGGCGCCCCGATCTCCCCAGTCAGAGTGTCCGTTCTCCATCTTCTTCCTGTTTTCTTTGATGTGCGAACTGCACTTGAACGTGACCACCTACCCTACGGGCCGGTGAGGGGAGCACTCAGGGCTGCGCATCCGGGGACCGGCCAGTCTCCCCGGTCTCATCGGCTGCAGCACCACCCACCTCTTCAGCCTTCCAGCCCTTCTCTATGTAAACAAAAATATTTTATTTTTTATTTTTTTTAAAGATTTTACTTATTTATTCGACAGAGATAGAGACAGCCAGCGAGAGAGGGAACACAAGCAGGGGGAGTGGGAGGGGAAGAAGCAGGCTCATAGCGGAGGAGCCTGATGTGGGGCTCGATCCCATAATGCCGGGATCACACCCTGAGCCAAAGGCAGACGCTTAACCGCCGTGCCACCCAGGCGCCCCACGAAAACATTTTAAATCAGACTTTTTATTTTGTGATAATTGTAGATTCACCTGGGCTTATAAGAAATTCTGTCTCTTGATTTTCCCCAGTGGCAATACCTTGAAATCTATGGTGCAGTAAATGTCACAACCAGGGTGCTGACCGTGAGGCAGTCACGGTGTCCATTTCCATCCCCGAGAACATCCCTATGTCACCCTCTGGAGACAAACCCACTTCCCCCCTGCCCCCCACCCCTGCGCTTCCTAAGCCCAACATCCCCTCCCCGCTCTCCCTCTCTAGAATGGCGTCGTTCTAAGGATATCACAGAAATAGTGTCATCCAGGAGGCAAGCCTTGCGATTGGCTGTTTCTTTTCTTTTCTTTAAGATTTTATTTATTTATTTGACAGAGATAGAGACAGCCAGCGAGAGAGGGAACACAAGCAGGGGGAGTGGGAGAGGAAGAAGCAGGCTCATAGCAGAGGAGCCTGATGTGGGGCTCGATCTCAGAATGGCAGGATCACGCCCTGAGCCGAAGGCAGACACTTCCGCCGTGCCACCCAGGCGCCCCACGAAAACATTTTAAATCAGACTTTTTATTTTGTGATAATTGTAGATTCACCTGGGCTTATAAGAAATTCTGTCTCTTGATTTTCCCCAGTGGCAATACCTTGAAATCTATGGTGCAGTAAATGTCACAACCAGGGTGCTGACCGTGAGGCAGTCACGGTGTCCATTTCCATCCCCGAGAACATCCCTATGTCACCCTCTGGAGACAAACCCACTTCCCCCCTGCCCCCCACCCCTGCGCTTCCTAAGCCCAACATCCCCTCCCCGCTCTCCCTCTCTAGAATGGCGTCGTTCTAAGGATATCACAGAAATAGTGTCATCCAGGAGGCAAGCCTTGCGATTGGCTGTTTCTTTTCTTTTCTTTAAGATTTTATTTATTTATTTGACAGAGATAGAGACAGCCAGCGAGAGAGGGAACACAAGCAGGGGGAGTGGGAGAGGAAGTGGGAGAGGAAGAAGCAGGCTCATAGCAGAGGAGCCTGATGTGGGGCTCGATCTCAGAACGGCAGGATCACGCCCTGAGCCGAAGGCAGACACTTAATGACTGCGCTACCCGGGCCGCCCATGCGATTGGCTTTTTCATCCCTCAGCACCTTCCCGGTTCGTCCAGATTCCTGGACAGATTAGGGGTTATTCTGTTTCTGGTGCTCAGTGATGTTCCACCGTGTGAACGGACCACTTGCCACCTGCTGGAGGACGTCCGGCTTGTTCCAGGGTTTGACCGTGAACATAAAGCTTCTGCAAACAGTCATGCACGTGTTTTTATTTTTGTGTGAAACACGTCTTCGTTGCTCCGAGAGAAATGCACAGGCATGCACGTGCTGGGTCACAGGCCCACGGCATGGTTAGTTTCATAAGAATCTGGGCCAGATTGTTTCTTTGAGCAGTTGCCGCGTTGTGTGAGGGCTCCAGTATCTCCTGGCCTCCGCGGCACTTGGTGGCATCACTGACCTGCGCTCGGACAGCTCTGCCAGGTGTGTGGTGGTGTCCCATCGCAGCTCGGATTCGCATTTCCCTGCCGACCTCGTCCTGCGCGGCCACAGGCTTTTCTGTGATGCTTGTGTTGCGTGCAGCCATCATTGTCCCGAATAGGTTGTCTTGGTAGGCTGCCCGTTTCCAGGTTTTTGATTGTCTTTTTTTTGTTTGCACCCACGGTGGTTCTGGGATGCTGGCTTCCTCAGCAGCACATCTGCAATGTGTGGGGCACAAAGAAAGCCCAGGGAATCACTGCTGTGTTTTCCCTTGGGTCCAAAGATCCCTGCTAGTTCACTGCCTTTTCTTCCCCGTCGGAGTCTTCATTTGCTTGCTTTTTGTATAATAGCCAGTGTTGTCAGTGGTACCGAGTGGGAGGAATAGCAGAGAGTGTGTCTCTCTGTGGTCATATTTTTGCATTTCCCTGGTGTCTTAGTTGGCTCGAGCCGCCATGACAAAATACCACAGACAGGAGGCCGACAGCACAGCCATGTACTGGTCATGGTTCCGGAGCCTGGGAGCTGGAGATGGAGATGCGGCCAAGTGGGTGCTCAGCGAGAGACCCTCGGGCTTGCAGACGGCCTCCTCTCCCCTGGCATGCGCAGGAGAGAGACTCACACTTCTTATACTCACCCCATCAAAATCTATAATTTCCCAAATTATAATTTTTAAAAATATCATGGCATTTAGCACCTTCTAGTATTATGCAATCACACATACCAAGTTCCAGAATACTGCATTGCCTCCGCACAAAGGCCCCGAAGTATCATTTGCAGGTGCATTCTCTGGTCCTGGTGCGGGAACAGAGTGTGCAGACGTCTTCAGCTTGCTGTGGTGATGTTGGTGTCTGTGCACGGGTAAGACACGATTGCGTCTCGCCCACCTCCCCTCGTCCTATCTTAGGAAAGGCTAAACCTAATCAATTATGCGGAGAGATAGAAAGCGATGCTGGTTGCACCCTTTGGAATTGGGACGCAGGTCCCACCCTGGAAGGAATGAGAAATGGCCACATTGTTTCTCCTTCCTGGTATTGTCTCGGTTTCCTGGAAACTCCTGTCCGTGTGGAGGTGACACACATTTAATGTTGGAGGGTTAATTAGAAGATTCAAAGACCAAATTTATTACTAAGCAAAATCATCCTGGCAGAAAAGAGCTCGCGGGTGCTGTGTTAGGTCACCGAAGTGCTCGTGTCAGCTTCCCTGGCTCTGAACCTCCGATGAGTTTCCCCACCTGAGTGTCTTCCCCGCCAGAGAACAGAACGTTTCCAGCTTGTTTTCTTTCAAGCTACCAGGTAACTGTTTTGATGAACTTTTCCCCTGAATGCGTATCATCACACCACAACTGGACTCTCATCGGACCTGACTCTGCCACTGCTAAACAGGGTAATTGCCACCAAATCGTGATTACATTTGCCAGAAGAATCTTAGTCTGTTCATTTGGCAAATATATTTATGTAAAATTTTTTTTTCACTTTTTTTTTTTAAGTCTCTCTCTGTCTCTCTTTCATATTTCAGGAACATTAGGTGCTACCAAAATAAGTACGTTTTGAATCTTCAAGGGGTTTACAATTCATTTGTGGTCATAAGATGGATCGGAAGAATTAACATAGTTAAAATGTCCATGCTACCCAGAGCAATCTATACTTTCAATGCTATCCTGATCAAAATACCGAGGACATTTTTCAAAGAACTGGAACAAATAGCCCTTAAATTTGTATGGAACCAGAAAAGGCCCTGAATCGCCAAGGAATTGTTAAAAAGGAAAAACAAAGCTGGGGGCATCACAATGCCGGATTTCGAGCTGTACTACAAAACTGTGATCACGAAGACAGCATGGTACTGGCACAAAAACACACACACAGACCAATGGAACAGAATAGAGAACCCAGAAATGGACCCTCGGCTCTTTGGGCAAATAATTTTTGACAAAGCAGGAAAAAACATCCAGTGGAAAAAAGACAGTCTCTTCAATAAATGGAGATTGGGTGATTTTAATAGCAGACACCGATTCCCCGCAGCTCTGGAGCCCGGAAGTCCAAGATCCAGGTGCCGGCAGATTCGGTGTCTGGTGAGACCCCATTTTCCCATTCACAGATGCCGTCTTCTCCCCTGTGTCCTCACGTGGGAAGGGGGGTCCCTTTTATGAGGACACCAATCCCATCCTGGGGGCTCCACCCCCATGACCTCATCATCCCCTAAAGGCTCCACTTCCTAACACTGTCCCCTTGGGGGTTAGGACTCAATGCGTGGATTGTTTGCGGGGCACAAACAGCCCCCAACGAGAGCTATAAGGCAGAGATCTCCGAAGCATCCAGGTAGAGACGCAGAGTAGGACAGCCGTGCACAGGGTCTTCCCACGGCTTATTCCCTCTAGCTGGTGAGGGTGTCGTTCTGATTGCTGGTTACCCGAGTACCATCTCCTATTAAATATTTTAAATGTCAACTCAGACATAAGGAGATTTCTAGTGGAGAAGTGGAAAAGGTAGTTCAATTCTGCTAAAGCTGTTTGAAATGAAAGAAAAGAGTGGAAGTGGGATCTGAACAGCAGGTGAGGTTGTGGCATGTCAGTTGAGAGTGAGTCTGAAATTGGGGTATATTTTACAGGAAAGGAAAAACTGAAAATATTTTTTGAGGTTCTATAAAAATGGGAGACTTTTCTTTTTCTACCCAAATCTCGCCACACGTCCACTGACGTCGAGGAAGGGCGATCTAGATGGGGACATTTGTGCTTGCTACGCAGCATAGCCAAACGTTAGCAAAGCAGATGAAGGGTCTTTGGAATTCCTAATGTCTTGCTGGGGCTCAGGGAGTGGCCTGACTTAAAAATATCAATAAGAAAAAAAATCAAGAACATGAAATATTCCTAGAATTTGGCATATTTTAAAAACTTTTAATGCTTCCCGTTGTCTTACAGCAGTGAAGGGCTCACACAGGCAGGGGGAAGGAGTAAGGCAGACTGAAGGAGGAGACATTTCATTTTTTGTCTTGTCTCCTGAGAGATCTGCTGATAATGGAAACAAATCTATGTGTTGACTAACTTAATAACAATGATTTATGGTCTGTTTTCTGTTGGACAATGTAATCTACTCCTATTTTTCATGGAACTGTTGATTTTCTGAATGAAAATAATGCTTAAAAATTTGGGTGATATTCTATGTGATGATCTTATTTCCCAGTTTCACGATATGACCAACACTTGATGCAATCGAAAACAACCCACCTTAAAAATAAAACAAAATCCAATTCGAAGCTGGTTGTACTTATGAAAGGAAAAGTTTCTGTATCAGCGGCAGAATATATTGCTGAGCATATCGCGCAAAAATTAAATCCGAGATGTAATATAATGTGTTTCATCTGTAGCAAGTTTTATTTTTCTGAGACTGTGTAACAGTTGTTGGCGCCCGGAAATGCATCGCATTCGGCATTGAACAATGAAAGCAAGAAGAGCGCGCAAAAATCACTGCTGATAATTTTAAATCAAGCCTAAGAAAAATATTTCTTTCACACATCCCAGATAAATAAGTGGTTAAATCTAATGATTTTATATTGATAAATTGAACGATGTATTTTTCAAGTGAGCAGAATAAGGAATTCTATTTTCTATGTGTATGTATTGTGCATTTAACACTCACCAATGTCTTTATTCTGTAACTTATAGGGAATAGTTCTCAGATATTTATTTATTGCACCATGAAAATAGAGGACTGGTACCTTATTCGTATGTTCACCAAGCCTATGATTATCATTTTACGATATTCTGCAGAATTTACTTTGCTATTTACATAATTACTATGCTTTGATGAAATGTAACAGACATAAGTAAAAATGATATAAATCAGATGAAATGAACACCTGCTGGAGACCAGCTAATAATATAATCTTCAAGGTGACCCCACGTAATTACTCTGCCTACACGAAGATTTTTATTAGTTCCCGTATTATTAGCAAAGCCGTAAATAATTATATGGTAAATATTGGCTCATCGTGGGTAACAAGAGACCAATAAAGTGCTTGAATGGTTCACATGTCTTTTCAAAGTGCACATATTATGGGAAAAAACTTCAGAAATTCTGAAGTGCATGCTTCAGTATTCCATTGAATAAATAAGTAAGTTTAGGCTAATTTCACATAATTTCTTCAAAAGACCTGTTTTGCTTTGACGAATAAAACTTTTTAAAAACATTACTTTTTTATACTGGGTTCTCCAGAAAACAGACCGAGGCAAAATCTTGCCTGCTAACTCTGTAGAGGCGAGTGCAAATCCAGGGCAGCACGCGTGAGGATGCGGGATGTGAGACCAGCATGCGGGGAGATCAGATCCACGGGGACACAGCTGCAGGCTGGCCGTCCTTTGCATGACAGCAGCTGGCCGTCAGTGTCAGGGGCATCCTGCTCTGGGTCCTATGACCTGCCGCATGGTGGGATAGTCCATCTGTGAAGAAGACAGAAGAATATCTTTGAGTGCCCTCTCTCTCATATCTCCATGGGGTGCGAAGTGTCCTGCATTTCCACAGTGTACCAGCCTGATGTCCAGGCAGCCCCTGGCAATGTGTGTGCCTCTGTGGGTCCAGACTCAGCAGTTTTGGGGGCGGCGGGGAGTCCTACGTGGTCCTTGGCCCCTGGAATCTGTCTTTGCAGCAGTAAAGGTCTAGGGCTGGGCTATTGGGTTAAAAAGGATATAACCATTCAGATCTCGATTGGAGCTTAACAGAGTCTGCTTTACCCACCTCTTTCCTCTCTTAGGTCTTGGTGACATCTACAATGCCCTGTTCTCTTCCAAATAATAAGTTATTAAATCAAATCACCAAAACATTGTTTCCAAAACTTTAGAGAATTTTATGATTTAAAAAATATGTCCCAATCGGTTCATCATTCATCTTCAAGACCTTCAAGTAGAGGATTTCATGAGTTTTCCCCTCCATAAAAACCACACAAAAGTACTGATAAGGAAGGACATCGTTGATGCCAGTAAGTGTCTATTAATAGCAAATGCCTAGAGGAATTCTCAGTAACTGCCCACAGCCGACCGGACGCTCACACGAGGGGAATTGCCAAGTCAGCACGTGAATGTTTGCCTGGATGGTGGTGCTGGGGGGGGGGGGCAGTTGTTTCTCCTGCTGTACAAACACCTCCTTCCAGAATTTTCCTCTTTGGTGCAGAAGCAGTAAATTGTACATATTTTTCGGTGACAGTTTGTATGAGTTTATTCAAAGGGTTGATGCTGCGTCTTCGTTATTATATTTGTATGTGGCTAGGATGTCTTCAACAGGAGGAGAAATCAAGGTGCACTGGAGCATTTTCCCCCACAGAGAGGAAGGCCTCAAAAATCATGGAGACTGTCTCTGATGGCAAGCAGTAGGACGGCCCCACCTTTGGGAGCAGGTAGTGGGTTGGAAGAAGAAAGTACACGGTGTGCCCAGAAATTGGTATCAGTCCCGGGGAACCGAAGTATAATTTTTGTAGGATCAAATGTAAGCATTGTAGCAATCCCATTATTTGTTTGCTCTGTATGAATTTCCATCTGTTAATTTCACCTTGTTTCTAATTGAAGAGCTTGTTTCATATAAAACAAAGGAGACGGGGCGTCTGGGTGGCTCAGTCAGCTAAGTGTCTGCCTTTGGCTCAGGTCATGACCCCAGGGTCCTGAGATCGAATCCCGCATCAGGCTCCCTGCTCAGTGGGGAGTCTGCTTCTCCCTCTGCCTGCTCCCCCTGCTTGTGCTCTCTCTCTGTCAAATGAATGAGTAAAATCTTAAAACAAAACAAAACAAAAGCAAAGGAAACAGAAGAAGGTAGATTTTGTATATATTTGGTGAAGAGGGATTCAAAACGCGAAACCTAAAAAGAAACATAAGAATTACCAAAATATCTAAGAGGATTTCCTCGCTCACTCCCCACCTGAGGTGGTTTTATTTTAACAAGAGTCAGTTTCTCTACAATAAAACCTCTGAGTGGCTGAGATTGAATTTGAAAATGGCATTTGGAATACACATCCCTCACACGTGCCAGGAAGGTTCGAGGGGCTCCAAGAAGGGGCACATCCCTCCTTGCGTCAGTCTAGAACCAACTGGAAGAGGCTGCAGACAGACGCTGCAGCGGAGAGCCAGCGGTGGTCAGGTGGGGGTGATGCAGGTGTGCAGCCGGTGACTGCAGTCTGTGCGTCCCCATTCGCTCCAGCGCCCGAGGCGGGAGGCAGATGTGGTCACCGGGTCGCAGGCATAGCTGGAAATCTCAGTCCCGGGCTGGCGCATGCTGCTGCTGGTTGGCCACATAGGGATGGGACGGTGTTGGAGCGTGTATTCAAGAATGAAAATAAACCCCCAATTTAAGCTTACACAAATTAAATTAAGCATTTTATATTAATAAGCCAAATCACAAAACAAGTGGCTTGTGCTATCAGCCTCAGCGTTGGAGCTGAGAGCATGGCTTTCTTACACCTGGTTTTCCATGAGAAGCATCCTGGCAGGGCTTCTCAGTGAGGCTTCATGACACAGAACTCTCCAGTTACTATGACAGTGTGTTGGGACACTGTGGGCCTTCTCAGAAAACGGATCTAATCAATTCTTAGTTAATCACAGTTCCTTTGACGTCAGGAGTGGAACACAATATATGGAGATCGAAGACAAGATTCTGTTTGTCTGTTGGCTGTTATGTTCCTTTGCCAGATAATCTTCTCCCTGCACCCCCATCCCTTGAACTTGGATCTATGCCGATCTGTTTTCCTTCTCAGATTTAAAGCTCTCTTGGCGAGTTCGGGGTTCAAACATGTTGGTGCCCTTCCTCTTTCTAATCAACCTGGTTACCGTGAAACCTTGTGATCATTTCTTTACTGACTGTGCCAGTCTGCATGAGAGACCCAGAGCCCCTCGAGAGATCCCGGCGCGTCAGTTCACTTCTCCGTTCCTGGTTGTTGGAGTCTGGAGTCTGTATGTCCCATGACTGCTCAGTTCTTTACTGTTGAAACAGGAGTTTACTGTTTAAACTTCTCTGGACTTGATTTAAATTGTGCTTCCTCCTGCTTATCCAGAAGGAGGGGCAAAGGGGTGCTGGGTGAACCGAACTCTGCTCTTCCTTTGAAGCCTTGGAGGCTTTGGAGCCTGCAAGCCGGCAGCAGGTCCATTCCAAGGAGCCCTGTAGGCGACTGCCAGGGGCAATTGTCCATTGACATGTAAACACATCTTGCTAGGAGAATAAAGTTGGAATCAGCCCCCACCAAGGCTGTTTTTTCAAATGGAAATGAGAGGGGTGTTTTCACTGTGTTTAAGAAAGAATCTGGCCTTGGCATCTGTGATGGGAAAAGGGAAGAAGGTAGGGATTATTGAGGGACTTTGAAAGTGCAGGAAGCCTGTAATTGAATCTGACAAATAAATACATAGATCGATGCACGCGTACAAGCTCGGCTTACAACTTTCAATAGTTATTTTGAGAATTTATGCTTTCTATCCCTGTTATTGTTTTTATGTTACCTTTCGCAAATTTCTTTTTTTGAATTGCCTGCAAATCTTCCTTTGGAAGAGAACCCATGCCTGCATCTACACACGCAGGGCGGGCGAGATGCACGTGCCTACATTTGCAAAGAGAGCAAGCATGTATCCTCAAGCTGCTTGATGACATTTTGATGGGATTGACAAGTCACACTTACCGGAAGCGTGGTCCCAGGATGGGGCATG
The DNA here is from genome assembly GCF_002007445.2 of Ailuropoda melanoleuca. Classification (NCBI taxonomy): domain Eukaryota; kingdom Metazoa; phylum Chordata; class Mammalia; order Carnivora; family Ursidae; genus Ailuropoda; species Ailuropoda melanoleuca. The sequence goes on along the minus strand of NC_048232.1, from coordinate 2,386,750 downwards.
GCTCTCAGGGCTAGGCATGCATTACCAAGTTCGTCCCCACCCTGATCCTGTGGTGTCCTTACCAGGACCATCCCAGTCTTACGGACGAGGACCCTGAGACCCAGGGAGTGATGCAGGCTGCCCTGGACCCAGCAGGTCTGGTGGTTGAATCCATCGTTTTAAGCATCAGGCCGTCCAGCCTGTCTGCGCAAACACGAACACAGTGCTAGAGAACGGACTCGAAACTCCTCAGGCTGTCCACACTTTTATTCAACTGGAACCGAAAACAGTCTCCAAGGAGTGTATTTACAGGAAAACACTGCCCAACTCTATACTTATGAACAGAATTTCTGTAAAATCGGGTATTTTTTTTTTTTTAGAAAACATATGAGTAGTGAAATTATTTCAGAAAAGTAGAAAATCTGGGGGAAAAAACAAGAAAATATTGAAAAAAATTGTCAGAGATTTTGTCTAATAGTTCTGCTCTTGAGTTCCTTCTCAGTTCGTTGTGCCAAATGGGCTCCTTTCATCTGTCTAAGAAATTGTAATTCCCACATGACACAAACGACAACAGATCACTGGAAAAGTGGGGAAGACTTCCAACCTCTTTTATGGAACTGGATTAATCCTCCTGTGAGAACCTCTCCAAAACTGAAAAAGAAAAACACAGCACAACTTTAATTACTTGGAAAGATGGGAAATCAGTAAGTGAGATAACAACTAACCAAATCCCACAACCCATTCAAGGTTGCCTTCACCAGCACGCTCTGGAAAGTGCTATTTATGAAATAAAAACGTATAACTAGGAAAAAACCCATAAAACCTTGGAAAAGTGAATTTATCAAGTAATGCACATAGAATAGAATATAAAATTAGCTATTTACGTACCTGCTGAATGGTAATTCTAAAATTTTCTCCTAGCAGCAAAAAGTTTTCTGCAGTTATTCTAATACAAAATCCATTATGTAAAGTAGGTAATCCGGAGAGTTTCCTCCTTCCCTGACACACCCCGCTGGTGCCTGAGGCTGGTAAAGAAGCAAAATTAAAAAAACAAATAAATGTTTAATAATATGGAAAAACATCGTATATTATTGCTAAGTTAATAAGGAAGGCTCCAAAAAAGTTAGTACATGGTGATCCCCTCGTGTGAAACAGAATATACAGGGATTCCCCAAAGGCCGAGCTTCAATTATATGCTAAGAAATACAGTTGTGTTCTTTTTTTGTTTTCTGCCTCCCTTCTGTGCTGACTGTATTATTTCAACCAGAGTCAATGTGTTTTTAACGGGAGAGTCCAACATTTCGATCTTATTTACCTCCTCTCCTGCCTGTGCTCCCAGGATGCCTCCGTGTTCCTTACCCCTCACCCGCCCGTACTTGTGTTTTCAAGGTCACAGACAAGCTCTGATGGCCAAGTCCAGCACACACTTTGCCACGCTGGTGCACTTAGACCCATCTGCGGCATTTGCTGAATCCTCTCCCGCTTCTTACTCAATAATGTGTGTTCAAGGAACGTACAATATACAGTCCTGATGCCATTCTCTTCCCGTTTCCTGTAGTCCTCCCAGAAAGCCAATGACTTCAGTTTCTGTTTATGTGAGCATCATTTCTGGATTAGCATCTTCAGCCCCCAGCTCTCCGCACAGCAGCACAGCGACATCTTTTCTGGAGGCCCCACAGGTCCTTTATACTAAACAGCTCCCCAAATGTAATCCTCTTCTCCATAAGAACTGCTCCTGTCCTTAGAGGTTCCCTTGCTTTCTTATGGGACCCTTATTCACCTATTTTCTAAGCCCAGACTTACCCAAAGCCAGTGGTTCTCCAAGTTCTCTCTACTCCAACTTACACATCTCTTGATTCTTCTCTTCCATGTCCTGCAAAACTCGGCGAATGAAGGGGGAATGAATACAGCCATGAAGATCAGAATACGAAAGGAAAGTAGGTGTAAACAACATCGTTGGCCCAGGAAGTAGAAATGTGAACTATTGTTGACTATCATTTTCAAAGCCTCTCTCGTACTTTGCACTCAGAGCATTCTGCTATGCTTATTGGGGCTCCTATCCTATTAGGTTGTTCCAAAATAAACGTTTTTAACCGTCCTCACCCTCTACCATCAAGACTGCATCCACCGTAGTAAGAACTTCAAAGTCGCTGATGAAGAAATAAGGAAGAGAAAGAGTATCTCCTGCCTTCTGTGGCCATCTCCGTAAGTTCTGGTCCTTTTTGACCTTAAAGAAACTTTAAATCTTCCAGTGGTACTCTTCATGCCTTTCTGTCAATCCCATTGCTTTGCTTTAAGACCCTTACTAAAAATGTAGCCTTTAAGGGACATCTGATAGCTTAGAAGGACTTATTTTTAAGGAGTGTCTACGGATGTGAAAATAGAACATTTGCAAGCAGATTATGGTATCAAGAAGTGGATGGTTTAAATAGACGTTTTTTTATTGAGTGCCGTGCCATCGAAGATGGTGCCGTACACAGAACATCACGTCACAGTTCGCTGCTTCACGGAGGAATGTGACTGTCTTGGAAAACATCAAGATGGCAGGACGGGGAAGCAAACACAGGTATGGAAAACAAAGAAGATGCCAGGCTTGCCTCATTCTCTAAAGACCAGTAAACGTTGCTGCTTAATTGCAAATTTGATCACTGGGGGTTAACTTGGTTGTCTTCCTGTTGATTTTCCAGACTGTCCTCTCTCGTATTTTCCCTTCAAGTATCTTGTCAGTTACTGCCCACCAATCGCGCTTATTTCAGAACCAACTGCAGGTAATGAGATGCTGATTGGGGATTCTAGAATTCACTTGCCGATGATTATGTGTTATTTTAACAGGAGAATGACAATAATTTCCTGTAATGCCACTTGTTAAGGTAATTATGCTATAATTGCCTTATCAAGGTGTCATAGAGGAAAGGGGAGAGACTCCCAAGATTTCACAGCTGCTGTCTTGCTCCTTGAAGCGTTCTCTGGAAACTGCATTGTCAGCCATCGGGATAAATCCCTTCCGATTATTTGAAACCTGAACATTGTTGTCCTGGGCAGCTTATGTGACCTTAAAATGAGGTTTTTCAAGAGTTGATTTTTTTGTGTGTGTCTTAATATAAAAACTATCTGCACAAAATTGCAGGTACCCTGAAATGTGGAGTCGGAGGAGTTTGTAGAAACTGGATTTACGAAGCAGCTAAGTATTAATACATATAATAGCATGAAATAAAGGGCATGTGCACCTAAAATATACAAGTCAAAAACATGGGCTTTCCAGTTACATTCAATTGAAGATAATGTCCACAGCATAGAAAAATTAGCTTTTTTTGACGAACTGACTTTATAGAGCACAGTGAAGATTATTTGTTCATTTAAAACCTCTCATATCTGCATTACAGTTATCAGTAACACAAAAGTGTTCACTGAATATGGGGGCCTGCTCTAAAATATTAAACAAAATGCTTCTAAGCTGATAAAATTCAAATATTCTCTGCACACATTAAGCTTCCATTTTGTTTGGCGACAGAGACAGTAAGATCTATAAACAAGTAACAAGACAGGATGGTGGTTGAGGGGGGGAATTGGGACAAGACAAGTCACAGATGAGATCAGAGAGGAGAAAGGGGCCCAGGTAGTGTGGGATCTTGCAGGTCACCGTAGAGAAGCCGGCTTTTACTCGGAGAGGGACGTGAGCCCCTGGGGCGTTTGAGCAGACCTCTGGAGTCCTCAGTTTTACAGACGGTTCTGAGCGCGGGGTTGGGAGCAGACGGCGGGGAGGCAGCCGTGGGGATTCCAGTCATTAGACTATGGAAAAGGAGCACAGGGCTGGTGAACGGATGCTGGTGGTTTGGCCCACAGCGTGGAGACAAGAAGGAGCAAGAAGTGGCCCTGTGTGGCTTCGCAACAGACTGAGCGTGAGGAAGACGAGGGGGATGAAATCTATGGACGAAGTGAAGGCTCTCAGCCTATCCCGCCCTGGGAAGCACAGCTGGCATGAAGTGGGGGGAAAGATCAGCAGTTCGGGTGTAGACGTGTTCAGTGTGAGCGGTTACTAAGAACGCTTAGATGAGATATCAAGGAGGCGGTTGTGTGATGACTCTGGTATTTGGGGGGAGAAAACAGGGATTTGTGTGTTTAGAAAGGGATATTTTAAAGTGAGTACATGCTAGTAGAAGGGACTCAACAGAGAAAGATGACGTGGGGAAAAGAAGGAGCCCCAGGACACAAATTCCTGATGGAGGGACAAAAGGCGACAAAATCACCTGTCCTTTCACAGAAGGACGGTTTCCTCCCCTTCGCTGTACGTGGACGAGGCAGGGGCTGCCGAGACGGGGGGGATGATGGACGTTTTCCGCCTCATGCATTTCCGTGGGATAGGATGTTGGGAAAACACCCAACATGTGTTCACTTCTACGTGTATTTTAAATCCCGCATCCTCTCCTCTGTTAATATGTACATCACGAAGCTGAGCTTCGTTGCCTCAGGAAAGCGAACACAAAGAAACGGAACAAATGTTAACCTCTGGAATTTTGAGCTCCTAATTAGACATTTTAAAAACTAAAGCTGAACAATCGTTTGAACGTCAAAGCCCTTTTGACTTCTAAGAGCCAGGCTCTGTTGAGAAGGACTTTTTTATCTTCAAATTAAAAATAGCTTAGCTAAGAATACCTATTACTAGGTGTTCAGAGCATGGAATATAAACCCTACTGCCCCAAGGTGAGGAGAATAGTTTCTCCCCTACTGAGAAGAAGGAAGAATTTCCAAAGTGCTATGAGTTCAATCACCAGGCAGAAGGGAGACACTAGCAATGTGCCATGAACTTAGATGTTGCCTGAGAAGGGTCTGAGAAGGGGTTCTCTCAACACGTTGGGGTGAGGCCCTGTGTGGGGATAGAAATGCCTGACTGTTTCAAGGTCAGCAAACAGGGGAGCCTGGTGCCTCATTTCTAGGTGCAGCCCTGAGGATAGCAGTTCTTCTAGAAAAGCCTGGATTCCATCATGGTGGCTAAGAAGTACAGGATAGATGCCCAGAGTCCCTGGGAAATGTATTGGGGTGCAGTCCCATGGAAACCTGTGCACCCCAACGTGCTTTGGGGAGATTGGCTAATCTCTGGGAGCAAGGAGAGAATGCAAGTCAGAGAGTCTTGAAGCCTAACGTTATTTAAAGGAGAATTTGAAAGATGGACAGATAGTTGGAAAGATGGATGGTAGGGTGAATTGATAGGTGTAGATAGATGATAGATAGATAGATAGATAGATAGATAGATAGATAGATAGATAGATATAGATAGATAGCCAGGTGGACTGACAGATGGACGGATAGACAGATGCTGGATACATACATACATGCATAGATACCTACTGAATCCAAATGACAATACTAACTAAAATCATACAAGATTTCATTTGTTGTTAAAAGAAACAGAAATAGATATTTCAATTTCAACGGCTGATTTCCAAGATCATTTCCAAGGTCAGTCCCCACCTCTTTTATTGCCTTAAGGTTCAAAACTGCCGCCTTCCTCACCTCATCTTTCCCAAGGTGATCTTCTGAGACACTTCTCTTGGACCTCCTCATTCAAGTGCCATCAAACAGTCCCTCTGCAGACCAAGGATGGCCACCCCCAGTTCCAGGGTGACAGTGCTGAAGGCTGGGGATGAACACGGAGCCAGTGAGAGAACTTGCATGCCTGGCTTGAGGCCCACCTTCCGGACGTACCTGTCATGCCGCCACCCCACAGCTGTGTCACCAGGTGCAGGCCGCTTAGACTCTCTGCCTCAGTTTGCTCCCCTGTAAAGCTGGGAAAAATAGTATCGCCCTCTCATGTTTATGCAAATCTTTGCACATCATAGAGATACACAAATAAGCAGAAGTAAAGAGCCTGAAAGAATGTGGATGTTGCCTGTGGTTCACTGACACTGTGAAGACAGAGACAGAGACAGACAGAGACAGGGAAAGAGAAATCCCTGATCTCTTGGTTGCATCTCATTTCCTTCCAGACAGTAAGGAAAGCGTACTAGTGTTTTGAGAAGGGCGTTTGGCCGTGAATAGTTTATCACCCTCTCCCTTGTAATTTTTAGTATGCATAAGTTATGTTACGAAAAAGAATTATAAGCCATTAATGAATCTCTCTTCGTTTTTGAAATAAGTGGTTGTACTCATCCCTGAGTACGTCTTTGCTATCGGGTACAGTCCAGTTTTATAGACTGAAGAATGGCAGATAGAAATCCTTTACCTTGAGTGTTCATGTTCTGATCCTATCTTTGGTTTTATGCGCCCAAGTGTTACATACGGGTTCGAAGGCAAAATGAAGAGAAGTTCTAGTTGGCTTTAGGGCACCGGGATTTGGGAAGCAGCAGGAGCCGGGCTGGGGTGAGAGCACTGTCCTCACAGCACAGAAGCCACGCCCGGGGGCGGGAAGTCCTGGTGAGGGCAGCCGTGAGTCCGTCCTGTCCCCTACCAACTACGAAATAGATGCTTTGCTCTCTCTGACTGACTGGTTTCGTGCTTCTTGGATCTTTCTGTGAAAATACAAAGCGTTTGCGCAGGGATCCTGTGCACTGCAGCCAAGCAAGCAGCAGGAGCACAGACAGGAATAAAGCTAGCACCAGACGGAGGGGCAGCTCTCAGCAAGCCACCTCTCTGCCACCACCTCTCTGCCTCTTCTGCCACCCAAACGTGACCCTGTGACGAAATGTCGTGGGCAGAGAACCATGATGATGGTTGTAAAAAGTTAGATATTTACCCTAAAGTGAAATACTCCCAGAGCATTTTCTCATCATCCAGTTGGCTTTGGTTGACAAGCCCTTTTGTAAAAAGGAGCAGTTTTCTGCCTTGATAGGAAATGGACTCTCAGCTGTAAAGAGGGGGCTCAGGAGTGACACTTGCAGAGGGTGTCCTTGGGCCTTTCCCCCTGGTTAATCTGAGTCTACATTATGCAGTATATCTAAGTTTTAACACTCACCTTCTTTAGCTGGGAATTGCTATTTCACTTGCAGTCATCAAATGAGTACAGCAGCATTCATAAACTTTAAAATGAAAACACTCTTTCCAGAACTTTCTATGTCGAGATAGTATGACTTTAAGTACCAGAAGCAAAGAGGAGAGTAACAAAGGTGTAAGGAAGGTGTTTTATAATTCCTTTGAATATATTGCAGTAGTTCCAAACAGAATTCGTTATCAGGGAACAAAAGGACTTGATTGCCATCCCATCTCCCAGTGAATGAGGAAAAATTAATTTATCAGCATTGCATTTAGTAATAAATATTTAATGGAATATTCTTTTCTGACACATTCAAACTACATACTTTCTTGAGAGTGTCTTGTCAATCACGTAGCATTAGCCAACCTCTCCCAAATCACGTGCTGGAGCTGGAGGTCTCTTCTCCTTCTTGTGATCTGACTGAATAAAGCTATTTCTTTTGATGCTGATTCCCGGGCTTTAGATCTGGTGAGTTGGAATGTTGCATCGTTTTGTACTTGATTTTTTCTTTGAACATCCTGATACATAATACAATTGAAATAATAGGGTAGAAAATTATACAACACCTGTTTCAAAACCTAGTATCTTCTTCCGTTATTCTGACAAATATTTTAAGAGTTTTTTTTTTAAATCTTCTAAAACTTTTTATGAATGCATGTTATTTTATAGTTATGTCTTGGGGAAAGTTTCTCTTTTTTTCATATCAAAGGAAACTTTGGCACGAGTGTGTTGACTTATTTTCCCAAGCATGAATAAAATCTTAGAAATAATCATTTGAGATAAGGTTTTAATTTATGTTCCCTGACTTTCTGCTGTAGTGTAAGTTCAGGAGAGTTCTTTATTAATGCAAGATCATGTGTTCCTTGGAAATGTGGATTGGGCAACACTCTTCAAATACTGATATCTCATCGGATCTAAGGTGTCATTGATGGAAAGATCCACTGCCATTTTAAGTCACATTTAGAAAGAGAAAATCTTACTCATCAAACTATCACCTAGAATTTATATTAAACATACCAGGGGATCCCTTTAACAACATGGATGACACAGCATCCTCTCTGTGCTCTCTCATTGTCCAGACTTTTCTTCTAAACCACTGGCTTCCAGTCTTATGTTGTGACGAATGTGAAGTTAGTAGTGACCATGTGTGACGATGGATCACAGCTTTGTAAGACGCATCCTATTTCAGATGTGATAATGAGAGAGAGAGGGCGAGAGAGAGAGACCATATATATAGGACGAAGGAGATTATCCGTATCACCTATTGGATCTGTTTCTCTAGCAAGCTGACTAATGCACTCCATGTGTTCATAGACAGGAAAGTTGCCGACCGTTCTGTGCCATCTTCATACAGCACAACAACAGTATACACAACATCGTTACATCACAAAACCAGATTCTCTAACTCAATACCAGCACTTGACTAGTGCCCAGTTGGCTACTGAAATTGTGCATTCCCTCTCTTCTTTCTCACATGTGTGTTGACAGACTAATAGAAAAAAAAACTTAGAGGTTGGAGCGTTGGACTGGTGTTGGCTGTCCAGATGTATATACCAGAGAGTCATTCCACCCTATTCTCGGTTCTGCCAGCATCACCAGCCTGTATGTCTGAGTAGTCGTTGTGCGGAAAGGTGGCAGGGGCATGTCTTAATGTACACTTCAAAAAAAAAAAAGAAAGAAATTTTAGATATACTGGTGTTGGTCAAAGGAAGACCTAAAGTAAAGAAACCCTCTGAGCTACTTGGCAGTGAGGGGGAGGGGCGCAGAAGCATGTGGTGAAGCTGGGACTGGTGTTTACAGGCAGAAAATTGTAACCAGGAGCCTGACAGCTAAAGATTAAACAAAATAACCACTGACAGTACCATGTACTGGCTCCATCTCATCTCACTTGGTCAAGTGAATTTGATTTTAAAGCAACACTTGTGCGTGGTAATCTTTCTTCCAGAATAAGCAATTACGGGGCTTGATGAAGAAGCAACAGCTAGGGAAGTTTGTGTCTGGAAAACAGACCGGATACTCCAGCTTTTTCTGGCTACATTTTGTGTACATTTAGCTCATTAATTCTGTGTTTTACATGAAGCATGAGCCTCCGAGAAACACTTGACCAAACACCACACGAGTTATTTCCAGAGAAATAATGGTGAGAATAGGATGCAAGTTTGTAGTGGAAATACGTTCAACCTATGGCTCACACCCTCCCTTGGCCAGAATGTGCTNGAATATGCTTTGTTTGGACTGGGGTCCCCAACCTCACCCCCCCACCAGCTCACACTGTGAGCCTCCCTGACCATCCTGTGAGGCTGTCCCCCCTCCATCATCCCTGTGTTTCCAATGCGCTGTATGTCTCTCCATGCATCAGGAATGAAATTCTGCTTGGGTTTGCGTGTTGCTGTAACACAGTCTGTCTCAGACCCTAGGTGGCTAAGCCACCTGAGAGCACACTCCTTCTCTGTTTGCCCACCTGTCTGGCCCCCGGACCTCGTACAGCATCTCCCACAACTGACATTCAAAATATCAATCAAATAAATCAGAATCATGGGAACCTTTAGTAAAATTCATCTTGATGATTCTATATATGTCTCTAAAATATATCTATTTTTTCATTCAATAAATATCTATTGAGTGTCTGTTATGTGCCAGGCCTTATTCTGGATGGTAGGGAAATAACAGTCCCTACTGTTCCTCCCCAGAAACTCACTTCTGTAACAGAGGGAGAGATGGTCATCAAAAAAGAAACTTATACAATGTTTGAGGAAGAAATATGTTTGTTGGAAACAATACAGGGGAGGCCATGGAGGATGCAGGAGTGGGATCATTGGAGCAGAGCCTTCTGGGAAGACCTCAGTAGAAGGTGGTCCTAGAGTAGACTTTCAGGAGGTGAGGGAGTGAGCTGGGCAGACCTCTGGGGATGACCATCTTTTGTGGAGGGAACAGCGTGGAAACACCAGGGCTGGAGCAGGTCCAGGGACAGTCGGCCTGGAGCGGGTCCCAGGAGGGCCACTGGACACGAAACCCTGCAGGTGGTAGGCAGTGGGGGGGATGAGGGTGCCAAAGGCCCAGGAAGCGTGTGTGAATCAGCTGGGGGAGGTGTGGCAGGGTCTGGAGCGGGGAGGAGACAGACTGATTTCAGGTTCACGCTGTTCCTCACCTTGCCCATTCCTTGGTCCCACTGCCCAAGACTTGAACATGGCGCGGTCCACCCTCTTATTCCTGCTGTCTACATAGAACCTTTCACCATACAGGCCCATCAAGTGATTATGGATTTAATAGCAGTACCTCTCTGATTGAAAGTATTCATGTACCTTATAAAAGATTAAAACCGTTATGATGACAGCAGACCTAATGAGAGAAACCTGTTCAAAATACAACAGCTGGTTCCTCCCTCAGGAAGTTTGGTGATGCTTCCAGTCCTTGGATTTGGGGAAGTAAATCTTTACTTCAATTTCTCTTTCCCTCAGTTTGGCCTTATGAGGAGGTGATTTTTGTAAGCAAATGCCCCTTTAGCAAACACGATGCAGGAGGGCCAAGTGAATTTCTGGAGAGAAGGAATAACAGCTAGTGTGATAATATGTGGTCCATTAGCAAGATCACTCCCTACATGTGCATGGCCAGGATTACCTCCATCACCTGAGACATCCCCAAGTGGAAGTTTTCCTTTGTCTTTACCAACTCGCCTAGGTAACAGAGGGCTGCACAGATTGGACGTAACCTTCAGTCCGCCATAACCCAGGCTTTACTCAGTGAAGACTTGAGATGACAGTGGTTGCTGTTGTATGGGATGGCACTATTTTTGTTTAAAATATAAATGAGTTGATCTGAATATTTCTTATTTTGTGGGTCTGCGCGTTTTCTAGAGCCTGGACATTCTGAAGAATAAGTGATAATATTTGTATATTCACCTAAAAGCATAATTTAAAAGGTAAGGAGCATCATCCTAGGCTGGAGAGATCAGGAATGGAGATCCCTGTCCTGACCTGTCCTTGACTATTTATGTGATCTTATTAAGATCATTTAATCTTCCTTTTGTGATTTTTAAATATCACAAAACAATACGGCTACCACGCTGTGGTTCTGCCACTCGACCCCTTCAGTGCAGACCGCGTAGCCGCCATTTTGAGCCATCTGATTCACCATTGGGGCCATATCGATATTCTAAGTCTCTGAGCGGCACTCACCTCAGGGCTCAGACATGTCCAGAGGCTGGGGGCTCGCAGCAGTCTTCTGCATTCTACCAGAAGCAAGTCAGCCAGTATGCGTGGCCCATTAATGATGCCTCGGGTTCGGGTCTGTGTTCAGAGCACTTTACGTGTCACTGAAATTTCCCTGCACACCAACCCCACCATTCATGGCGAGGGGCTAAAAAGCAGCTACTCCCAAAAGCTGAAAAAATAATCAGTGTGACCTTGGGATCAGAGCTCAGCATTTCCTCGGGACTGGTGTTCTGTGGTGTTGCTATGCTTCATCCTGCAGGGGTGAGGTAGGCGTGGGGGTTGAGCAGCTCCAGCCTGACTTTCTTTATGGTGTCATGACCTCTTGTCAGCCAGTGGCTTTCCTGGCTGCTAAGAGCTTTCTAGGCTGTGAGCTGACGGCAATGTTGCACGGTCTGCCTTCACAAGGTGTGAGAGCGGTGGGAGCCCGGCTTTCCAAGTCATGTACACTGAGAGGTGCCGGAGACTTTCTGGAATGTGTGTGTGTGTGTGTGTGTGTGTAAGAGACTCCAACCATTGAAGAACTGACTGGGAAGGAGTGTCCAGAGTGGTGGCTGGGAATGCAAACCAGAGGCGCGTTGTTATTTGTATGACCTCTTTTATACCCTTACTAAGCAAGTATGACCCGGGAAACATGGATTATCTAGTGGTAAGCAGAGCTGAGCTCAGAAACGGAAACGACTCATGATCCGTAGTTGGCAAATGAGGGTGGGAATTACGCAGCTGTTTGCACTTGGCAGGTCCCAAGGTCATCCGAACAAATGTGCCGTTGATAAAACTGGTGTTCGAGAAAGCCGGAGGGCCACAGCAGCCCTTCCTTGCACTAGGTCTTGTGAGATGCTCCCACAGGAGGACATCTGCGAAAGCTGCATTCCTAGCCTCCTTTACAAGCACGGCCACCAGCAGACTGAGGACAAGATCCAGCTCCTGGGTGGTGTCTTCCTACAAAATCGTCATTGGTTTCACTGTTGCGTCTTTCTTCCTTTACACTTACTGATGTCAGTTGTATCCATGTACTTACTAAGCCATCGCTCACCTGTTAGTCTGCCGAGATTTATGGAGCTTCTGCTGTGTTAAGCATCTCGCTCTGCATTGAGGAAAGAAAGATTAATATAACAAATTACTGAAACAAAAATTCCTTCAGAAAAACTTGTATTTTTAAATAAAAACTATGTACCAAATTATAGTTCCCTTTTTATCTTGATAGCTAGGAAGCTGATGTCAATTTAATACTCTGCAGAAAAAAATTTATTAAACATGCCAGATAAATGACTTTTTGGTTTCTGTATGACTCCTGATTTTTCTTAAATTTTAATTATTTCATTGAATATGATCTTGCATTGTAAGGTCTGGATAATTTTTGAAAGCAGGGAGGGTATGAATTCCAAGTAAGAAAATACCTAATCATTTTACTCTAAGGAAATCAGTGATTTTGAACAATTCCTACCTGATTCAAGTAACAATTTTACTGAGGCAGGAAAATGTTCTCTGTGTATCCCTCGCCGTAGCATCTCGGAAATGGCTGTGATTAAGACAGGCAGCGACTGTGTCTATCCAACACGAAAAGGTTCTCTCGAGTGACTTTCTAAGCACAGATTTTGCCATGTTTAAGATTTCAACCAAACACTGTCAAATCAATAAATCTTTTTTCTTCAAATACATACATCTTAATGGAAAAATTTCATGTCATTTATTGTACTGATTCTGACTACTAGAGAAATGCTGTTCTTTGAAACAGCAGAGCGTGTTAATTTTTTGTGTTTTACTTTATTTTATTTTATTTTTTTTTAAGATTTTATTTATTTATTTGACAGAGAGAGACAGCCAGCGAGAGAGGGAACACAAGCAGGGGGAGTGGGAGAGGAAGAAGCAGGCTCCCAGCGGAGGAGCCTGATGTGGGGCTCGATCCCAGAACGCCAGGATCACGCCCTGAGCCGAAGGCGGATGCTTAACCGCTGTGCCACCCAGGCGCCCCTGTGTTTTATTTTTTTGAAGTGCAAGGCAGTGCTTGTGTTCAAAGGTTTCTACTAAAGAAATCCATTTGAAAGACTTTGCTGGAATGTATTCAGGCACGGACCTAAACCCCAGTGACAACTGTTTAGCATGCAGAGCCTAAAAAGTTGACCTACACATTTGCCATCTGGCCCTTCGAATTTACCCCGGTTAAGAATAGCTTTTATGGTCATCATTCCGTCTTCATGATTTTGTGCCCTTAATTATCATCCGCCTGACGACAGGAGCAGAGACAGGGAATGGCATCTACAAAGGGGAAGCAAATGTAATCCCACTGCTCTACGCTCTTTTTCGTACCAGCTGCATTTTACTCTAAAACCGTAAATAGCTTCATTTCTTGTTAATGGAGTAATTTATACAGTACCTAGTATCTTCATTGACAGTACTCTTTATCCTGTAGCAAACGTGCGGCATGTACCAAATCAATTGCGTGAGTTATGGAGAGCAGCGCGGAGCTCCGTTCTTCTCAATAACAAAGAAGAAAACACATTAAAAACGAGCATTGATGGGTTGGTGTGAGATCCGGTCAATGGGCTCTCCCGGAGTTGAAATTAAAAGGCAGTTAGGAGAAAATTGTTTTCTCTGGTCATCAGTCACAATGTGAAAGGCCTTTTTCACAATGATTAATTAAAAGCCCAAAAGAGAGAGCGAGAGGGAGTGAACTTTAATAAAGTATCTGGCTGGTTTCCGGTACCATCATGAGTTAATGGACGGCGGTTTGCCTTGACGAAGTGTTACTGCTCCAGTCCATAATTTCATCTTGAAATGGGCAAGGGAGTGAATCTTCCTCTTCGTAATTGAGTATTGATTCGAAAATAAATGGCAGTGAAACTCCCACTGAACTGTCAGGATATATTCTGGACGGCACTGACAATAAATGATTTCTGGTTCTCATGAATGCTGTGGGTCAGCCTCTAGCCGAGGTGCAGGGAGGACGGGGGCAATCCGCCTCCCGTTCTATCAAGTTCCCGAGGCTCCGTGGAGGGGACATCACGGGACGAGATGTTTGCGTCCCCCGGGCCCGGCTTGGGCTCCATTAGGAGCCTCCTTTGTAAAATGTATCCTTGAATTTGGAAAGCAATTTTAAAACAGCAGTTTCCGATATTTGGCTCCTCTTCCAAATAATAGCTTCCTGCTAAATACGGCACTTATGGAATACTTTTCGATGCATTTTCAATGGAAGGGAGTTAAAATGTCATTATAAATGTTTCGGCAGGTTTGATAGATTTCCTTTACAAGTGGTAAGTAGTATAATTGGGTGTGATCTAACCAGGCACAAAAATGACAAAAGACGCTTTTTATTCTGTGGTCGAGTCTCATTCAGTGCTCATGGATCGTCCAACTCTGTCGATGGGGCGCGGCAGACGGTAGTGAAAGGTGACTTCTGGGAAAGAAACAATATCACAGGAGATGTAGAGGGATGTATTGGGATTCTAAAACAAGAAGTCCTTTGACAAAATGCTGCTGGATTGATAAATCCATGAGATAATACATCAGTGCTCGTTAACAGCGGTGAAAGCCGTGGTCTTTGTTTTTTCTCGATAGTTAAGGCCTTTTAAACCAAAGCTTTCCGTCTTGCATTTGTTTACCCAAGATTTCCGAATTATTTACCATTTTTGCTTTAGCTGTTCTATATTGTGAGAAGGTAAGGACAAAAATACTGTCTGGGAAACATGCCCTGGTGTGGCCTCCTTCCTGACTCAGGACCAAGCCTTGCAGAGCAGAAGTTGCCATGCTGACTCCATGGAAGTCCAGCTCGTGCACCTGCTGGCTGTTTAAAAAGAAAAAAAAAAAGCTTTCCCAGGTGTTTTTCCTTGATCAGGATGGGAAAGTTCTTATGCTTATTTGGCCCTGGAAAATCTCTTCTGGAAGGGCAACGATGCTTTGGGCTACCTATCGAAGCATCCGAGATTCACGGAAACACGGTCCCCTCGAGCCCTCATGTGCAGCATGGAGTTCCTCCTCCTTCACCGGGACTACGTAGGATTTATTAGGAATAATAGCATCTCATAGGCATCAATTAAGACAATTAAATAGAAGTTTGTAAATTATAAGGAATGTGGGCTAGAGGTGGATGGCAATTGAAGAGTCTCGGTTTGGTTTTCCAGCCTCTACTGCCCCTTCTGGAATGAGCTGGCACAGGCCGGAGCAGCTGGCCCCACTCCCAGGTCCTCCCCCACCCCCCAGGACCTGATTCTCTGGATAGAACGAGATATGTGGGGTTTTTTTTTTTTAAGATTTTATTTATTTATTTGACAGAGAGACAGCCAGGGAGAGAGGGAACACAAGCAGGGGGTGTGGGACAGGAAGAAGCAGGCTCCTAGCAGAGGAGCCTGATGTGGGACTCGATCCCAGAACCCCAGGATCATGCCCTGAGCCAAAGGCAGACGCTTAACGACTTTGCCACCCAGGCGCCCCGAGATACGTGGGTTTTTAACATCTGCAAAGGTGCATTTAATGCACAGGTGACATTGTACTTTTGTTATAAAAATGGAGTTAGCTATTTACAGAAGCATTATGAGGAATGGATGCAGATAGAAACCAGCATCCTACAGTTTCTTGGTTGCATTTTTGGATCTTCATAGATATCCTTTCTCAATATTTCTGAGAATCGCACCTGTATGCAAGACTTGGGTATCTATGAGGGCAGTACTCAAAAACAGGATATGCTTTTTTAAAGAAGGATATGAACTATTTTTGTATTTGTTAACCTTAAGAACAAAAGTGCTCGATATTTTACTAGCAAAATGTGGTGTCCCTAAACACTTCAGGATGTGGGCTGCTCGGATGCGAAGCTGATAGGCGAGACAAATGGCTTTCACCGGATGAGTAAATTCAAGCAACCCAACCCTGCTTTGCCGCAAGAGGAGACTGAAGTCTTGGCTCACACCCTCCAATTTGGGGATTTGCTGTGTGGACATGGGGTGGGACTCAGGACTCTTCTCTGAGCCAGTGATGCCAAAGTGGAGGTTTGCAGAGTGACAGAGCCATCCCTGGGGCAAATCCTGGGCAGCCCTGCTCCGTCAAGGTGCTGCAGGAAGCCCACTGTGGGCTCTGGAAGGCAGCACCGTGACCCTGGATCAAGGGGCAAGTATGGGTCTCTACCTGCAAGCCATCCCCCTAACTGCTCATATGTCAAGGGGTGCACAGTACCTTGGGGCACCTTCTCATTCTTTTCCTCTTCGGAGCGGATTTTATGGTTTATTTTCATGATCTTTCCACAGATAAAAATGTTGAGGAGAGGACCCAGGAAGGCGCTGACTCTCCTCACACAAATCCTTCACGCATTGCCCTGGGGTGTCCTGGAGGAGGGCTCCTAGAGCGCAGGGAAATCTATCTCCAGGCTGGAAAAGTCTCAGTGGCATTTTCTAGGCGCATTCACGTGATAATTATCGCCATCTTGGTTGCAGCTTGTGCTCTAGTGTTTACCTGCTTTTCCATCCCTTTACTCATAATGGAGATCAACTGTCATCCTGTTTAAAAAAGAATTCATGGGGCGCCTGGGTGGCTCAGTCGTTAACCGTCTGTCTTCGGCTCGGGTCTTGGGATCATGATCCCAGGGTCCTGGGATCCAGCCCCACATCGGGCTCCCTGCTCAGCAGGAAGCCTGTTTCTCTCTCTCCCACTCCCCCTGCTTGTGTTCCCTTTCTCGCTCTCTCTGTCAAATAAATAATAAAATCTTTAAAAAAAATAAAATAGGGGCGCCTGGGTGGCACAGCGTTTAAGCGTCTGCCTTCGGCTCAGGGCGTGATCCCGGCGTTATGGGATCGAGCCCCACATCAGGCTCCTCTGCTGTGAGCCTGCTTCTTCCTGTCCCACTCCCCCTGCTTGTGTTCCCTCTCTCGTTGGCTGTCTCTATCTCTGTCGAATAAATAAATAAAATCTTTAAAAAAAAATAAAAAAATAAAATAAATAAAATAAAAAAGAATTCAACCCCAGAGCTACCCACGTGTCCTTCGTGGCCAATTCACGGATGGATAGAAGGGGAAGTAGGGATGATTCGCCTTCTTGTGGTTTGAGAAGTTCACTCAGATTTTGAAAGGTTTCAGAAGTGCATTTAAAGCAGCATTGGGGTTTCTTCTTTTTCTCTTCTTTGCTGCCCCCCTGCTTTTAGCAGCAGCGCACTGTCTCCTCAGGTGGCAACCGGGCGTTAGCTGTGGGTCCGCAGCAGAATGTCACAGCCTAACCAGCCAGTGCAATCAACGCACGGGCTGTAACAGCAGGTGTTAAGGGAAGGAACAGAATTTGGAGTGCAGCCGTAATGATAATGATGCAAGCCCGTCCCTCATCATAAATTTATTTGATTCTCAAAAAATAATAACAGTAATAAATCAGGCTGTGTGTATTAGGGAGGGTCAGAACTTAAATCCTATTTTAACTGAGGAAGGACTAAAATTCAGAATCAAAATCACCCACCGTGGATCATAGACAAATAAACGACATGTCTGGGATTGTGTCTGGCCTTCTGCCCCCAAATGTAATAGGCATTCCGCTGATGACCAAGGTGGAATATGCACTTTGTAGCAATGTGGGGTCCGGCCTCATCTCAATGCCTGGGGAAATAATAAAGCCCCCCGGGAAGCTGCAGGTGGGGTCCCCGGGAGCAGCTCTCCGCCGAGGCCACATCTCTCCATGCTGGCAGGACGATTTAGGGTGTTGGTGTTCATGCAAAGAGAGCACAGGACTGCAGTTCTCTGCTCATCTGTGCTCCAGCCTGACTGTCAATCATGGAGAAGTATGTTTGAAAGTCCTGTCAATCAGAGAGTTCATCTCACATGGAGCTCTGTCTGCGTCCGCTCCTCCTCCAGCATGGCTCCCTTTGTGTCTCTTAAATAAAATGCTTAATTCTGGTCACCGCCCTGCTCCGTCTCCACCCGCACCCCCACATTATCTCCAGTCTGTTTTAAAAAGTGGAAATTGTGTGACTTATCCATCCATTAGGCTCACAGTCGACACTGCTGGAAATAGAAAAGGCTTCTCGGAGCCCGGGGCAGTTATGCACCCGGGGTCTCCGATAATGCGCCTGTCCCACGCACCTCATCCTTCCCGAAACAAGTCAATCTTATTCCTCATCTGCTTTCTCCAAGAACTGCAATTCACCTCCACGCATACCTAGTTTCTCTCCCAGGCAATTGGTCTCGGCTTTGTCATTAGTGGAAAAATCTCTGGCCTCTAACACAGCCTCCTGCTTAACAAAACGAAACTTGTGCATTGCATTCAGGGCTTAAGGTCAACGGTTAAATTGTGTTTGCTCCAGAAGACACGTTTTCATGGGCTGAATTGCATCCATGAAATTAGCATCATTTGTACCTGTAATAAAGATCCAGGTGAGGCAGGCGTAGGCGGCTGGGGGAAATGCTTAGATTCTCTGCTCTCTGCTTAGAATGCGCTGCTACAAATTATCTAATTTTCATTTATTTGGAGACTTTTATTAGCAAAAAATGATTGGAACATTTTTTGATATGAGGACATGGAAGGAAGCCTGTGGCTTGACTCGTAGGGCAGCGGTGGCTGGAAGCCTGCAGCCCACGGGGGCCTGAAGTCAGACCTGGGTCTTCTCCAGGCAAAGTTTGTAGGGCCTCAGTCACCTCATTTGTAAAATGAGCCATTTATCCAGAACGCCCCGGAGCTGCCCTGCATTTCTAAAAATGATGTCCGTGCCAGGTGTGCAGAATGTGGAGAAGATTAATGCTTTTATAAAATAACCAGAGAAATTTGGTGTTCTTACTGAAGAGGCCGAACTATCATTACTGCGGCTCCACTGTCCCCACCCAAGAATTGCGACCCAGGAGAACTTCAGATGGAAGAAAGCAAAACCAAAAAATTGAAGAGAAAAGGAAGACATAAAAGGAAGTGGGACAAGTCCCCTCCCCCTCATCTCCACCCAGAGGACACGGGATGCCGCGAATGGTGCAGAAGGCTGTGGGAGGTGGTTTCCAGCCCTGATCTTGGGACATCTGCTGGCCCTGCCCCGATTTGTGTGGACACAGAGCTCTGCCCCGATTGTGCATGGGGCACGTCTGCTACAGCTGACAAAAACAGGATGCTGGCCGCTTCAGATGGATGCTTCTCCTTTCTTCGAGGACCCCAATGCTGGTGAATTACCGGGTGGGGGCTGTCTTCACCTGATTTCCCCAGGTGACACGTCCCAAACCCAGTCTGCATCCCCTACCAAAGCAGGGGCCAGCCTGGGACTGCTCTTCCCCTAAGTGGTGCGTGCAACCATCTGCCCAGGGGCTCAAGCCAGAATCCCAGGGGGCACCCGGTGCCTCCCCCTTCCTGTCGCGTCCTGTGCCGTGCACCACAGCCGCATTCTGTCACGCTCTACCTAAACCCCGCTGGCTTGACTCCACGGTCAACCCTTTGTCTTGTTCCATTTGTCTTTGTTCATGTTTGTGATTTTTGGAAATCTATATATGTTTGAAATTACTTGATAGTGTTTTGTTTTGCCTCTTAATGAAGGCGACCAGGGCGATGACCTTGTGAGCGCTGTGATCGTGAAAAGTCACCTCTCAGCACTTCCTGAAAATCGGCCAGGGAGGGCAGTCACCTGACAGCCTGCGTGTGGGGACGTGGCTACCCGAGAGCCCTGGGGGCTGCCCTTTTGAACCCGTCACCAGGCTCATACCAAGCCCGTGTCTCCCTCAGGCAGGTCCCAGCCCAGGACTCTGCCTCATGGGTACACAGTGCCAACCCGCTGCTCCCACACAGGTCCTGGCAGCTCCAGGAGGCCCTGCCGGCCGAGCCCGATCGTTGTCAGTGCGCCAGCGTGAGCTGTGCTCCCCCTGTGCTCCCTCCTGCCCCCCCACCTCTCACAGAGGTCCGACTTGCCTCCTGGTCCAGGCCGTTCCCTGCAAACTCAGGCGCCCCTCATGGGCATCTTCCCCTTCGAACCTCTGGTGGGTGGACCACATCTTGACACCTGCTTCTGGAAGGTCCGAGCTCGCCCAGGTGATGGCACGACCGCTCCCCAAAGCCACCCACTGAGACGGGGACCAGATCACTCAGTGCACCCGGCACCTAGCATGTGGTCCAGCACACAGTGGACACCAAGAAGTGTCTGTTGAAGAGACGAATAAAGTGATTAATCAACCCAAGTGAAGGAAACGAATCAAAATTCAACCGGGCTATTCAAAGTGAACACCCCTGGTTCCCAGGGAGCCTGCCTGTCCTGCAGACTTTCCAGGTTGACTCTCGGTGGACGTTGGGGACCCAGCATACAGAATCAGCATGCGACTTGAAGCCTCCGAGCCTCGTCATCTAAAAGCGATTCCAATTACACACTAAGGTAGACACTAAACATACTGATACCATCCGATGTGTACCACACACTCTGCAAATATCTCGAAGGGGTAAAGACCGGTGGATTGTGTGGTCATGCAGGTGACGGCAGCGCTGAGGAAGGGACGCAGACTCCCCAGACAATTACCAGCATAAGACAGCCTGTTCCTGGGTCATTGATCGTCCGGTGGTGTGGCTCCTCCTTGGTGTAGACACGAAAGTCCTGAGAGTGTGAAGAGCGGGCTTTATAGACGAGTGACTTCAGCAGGGGTTGGAAACGTAGGAGGATGTTTTCCCGTATATTAAAAAACATACATTTTTTAAAAGAAAAGATTGTATTTATTCATTTGACAGAGAGAGAGAGAGAGCACAAGCAAGGGGAGCAGCAGGCAGAGGGAGAAGCAGGGCCCCGCTGAGCAGGGAACCCCACGCGGGACTCAATCCCAGGACCCAGAGATCATGACCTGAGCCCAAGGCAGATGCTTCACCCACTGAGCCACCGGGACGCCCCAACACCTACATTTCTTCATTCTAAAGTGGTCCATGCACAAAGTAAGCTATACAATGGAACAGAACCAAAACCAAAATGATTATAAGAGCACAAAAAGGTTTGCACTGAGAAGTACAATTTCCTTCATCACACTCTCTCCCTCAATCCCTTTCCCCAAAGGGAGCAATGGATAAGATTTCAACGTGGTCCTGCTGCAAGGTTTTTGTACATAAATGAACGAGATACATTTCCTTAGTAACACAGAAAGAAATAAAAACTATGAACGTTATTTTATATTTAACGACGCATATGGGAGCCTTTCTGGTTAGTGCACGTACAATCATCTCCTCGGGCTGGAAGGTTGATGGTGTTTGGTTGCACTGATATGCCAGCAACTGTTTCAATCTGCTTCCTTTTAATTTCCTGTGTCTGTAGGTATTTGCGGGTTGTTTTCCTGTGACAAAATCCATGGCACATTCTGGGTGCGTGTGCACTCTGTAGCCTCTATTTTCCACTGTCTGTGCAACTTGGGACTCCTTTCTTCTTGGAACCCAGCAGACTATGGTTTTTTTTTAGATATTAATAAATTAAAATTTCAGGATGCCAAGAAGCAAGACTAATCAAAGGGCTTACATGAGCTTTATTCTCTACGCACTGTGAATTAATTCCTAGGTCTCTGTGTTGCCTCCCCCCCATGCCTGAGGATGACGTTTTCTACTCACCCAAACTGTCTTGGCCTCCGAGCGGGCACCGCTTTCCTCCCGGGAGCAGACAAGAGGCAGCGTGGTTACACAGCTGTGGGGACACTGGAAACAACCCCATCCGTAGGAAGGGGTGTTTTATTCAGCAATGCCTCCACTACTTTGGTTTTCCTCAGGATGGAAGTTGGGTGCCTAAGAATACAGCCAATCTAGCCTTCTATTTCAGAACAGAGTGTTAAACAGATGTCTGAAAAGGGGACGGTGAATCATTTTGAGATACTGAAGGGCAAGTTTATCCTTACATTATTTTACAATCAGATAGTGATGTTTCATAGAGAGTTTGCTGATGCTATCCAGCCCTGCGGACATTCCCGGGACTGTCATGAGGCTTAACACCAGGAAAATATAGTCAGAGTGTATTAATCTTTTCTTTAAAAGGAGAAAGAATTGCTATGGGCTGGTGTCAAAGACACTCGGGTGAGATTAAAGATATTTTTCTTAAAAATATCAATAATATTAAATTCCTAGCAAGGGAATTGTGGTGTCAGAGAAGCCCCGTGATTTTTAATTTTGAAAGATATTTGCAAAATAATCTAACTAGTGACACTTTATGCTTCTGTGGGTGGATTGAATTCAGAGGAAGAGGGAACGCGGTGGAAATGGTTCTCATCCATGACTGTGCGGCCACTGCTTTGCCCCGGCCACCCTGTTGTGAATCTTCTGTGCTGAGCTGTAGTGGACCCCAGACACACGACTGACACAGAACCCCAAGTTGTAGTTGACTGGCCGAGGGATCTCCCCCGTCTCTCCTCCAGTGCCTCTTTCACGGGCTGTGCTCCTACAATTCCAGTGACCCCTCCAAATTCCCGTTTTGTACCCATTGAACGTGAAGTTCCAGTTAAAAATGAACTCAGCAGAAAACAGTCTTTAGTGAGCCCTGTGAGACTGGTAGCAATGAAAGATTTCCACCAAGTGTTTGCTCCCAGTTGGATGACAAGGCATTATATTGGAACACATTATATAAATACCATTCTGGGTTATAATTCCTGCTTATTATAGCAGGCTTACATGAAAACCGAAAACATTACAACTGTAAGTTGCTATATCTTTACAGTACTTAAAAAGACATACAATATTTGTTTTTCTCTAAAATGAAAGCAATTTAAGCGGAAACATTGTAAGAGTGTTTTCTGACACACAACCTCACGTTGTTACAAAACACGGTAATCCTAGGGCCTCTGCCAGATTCTAGCACCTGAATCGAGACGCTGTTTTTGACAAATGCATTGCTAATTACTTTTGGCGCCACTCAGCTCTTAGAATGAATAGCTGTTGTACACAATGTTGCTCTCCGGCCAAGTGACGCCAAACAGTTATTGTAAGGAAGGAGCAGGTGAAGCGCCCCACCATTTTGTTCATTAGTGACAACAATGATGCATGATTGCACCTCCCCGTTCCTGCAGCCTTGTCCCCATTATAGTTCAACTCGTCTACTGCAATTAGTCCCCATCCCCCTCCCACAACACCCTGGTGACAAACTATCACAAGCTCGATGGGGTAAAACTATCCTCTCACAGTTCCGGAGACCAGAAGTCCAAAATCGCGGCGTATTCACCCTGGAGGCTCAGGGGAGCCAACGTCTGGGGCTTCTCTACTAGCTCCTGGCGGCTCCCAGCGATCTTGGCATCCCTCACTCCATCACCCCCGTCTCTGCCTCTGTCTGCACATCAACTTCCTCTCTTTGCCTTTCTCTGTCGTAAGGGCACTTGTCATCGGGCTTAGGGTCCAGCCTAGTCCAAGACAATGTTTTCTTGAGATCCTTCGGCTAATAACACCTGCAAAGACTCTTGTTTCACATCTGGAGGAATCATTCCACATTCTGAATAATTCTGAGAGTCCAGGTAAACATATATTTTGGGGAACCCCATTCAACCTGCTACATTCACTAAATATAAACTGTTCTGCACTCTGCCCAGGTTGCATGAGCTAAATCCTTCTTTGTCATCATGGTTCAGTTTGTTATTGGCAAAGTCAAAACTCTATTTATCATGTTTACACATTTTTCTTCCTTTTCTTCCACGCACATGTTCTCAGCATGTCTCCACCTTCTCCCAGGCACTGGTACCCATGGACTTCGTCATAATTAAAAGTATCGACACTTCCCAAATGTGAATGTATGAAAAACGTAATCAGATAGCTAAAGCCTTTTTACAGTGCCACTTCTTTCCCATGGAAAAGATACGTTGGGTGACAGTTCCCATGGGCCTCTTGTGTCTGCACATGGCTTGCAGCAAACCTTACCTACTGTTTGTTCTGGGCTACGTGTTCAAGGGTGTCTCTGTACTGAGCAGTCTTGGAAGATGGAGATGGTGCTTCCTGTGGAGCCAAGGGCAGGCATGCTTACTGTCCACACTAAAACAGCCCAGGTCCCTAAGCTCTGAGTTCTACAATGAAACTGACTGTGTGCGGGTGTCCACAGGTGGACGCAAGTGGTTCTCGTGGGCAAGGAGAGCAGGTACTGTGTGCTGATGCCCTTGCCATGCGTGTTAATCAACACTGACCCAGGAGTCTCATGTCTTCCAACGGCATCCTTGAAATTGTGACTGACTCATTAGTTCTTTCAAAAGAAAATACCATCTCAGACCATTTCAAGAGAACGTAGTTGTTTTTTCTCCACGTAGTTGTTTTTTCTCCACGTTATCAGTGATTTGCAATGAAATGAGAGAGGGAGAAAACATTAATATTATTTAGGGAACATTTTCAAAATACTTACTTTCAATTCTGTTTGAAGGACATACTTGTGTCTGCTTGGTGATACACTGAAGTGAGCAAACTGGTCAGAATTATTTAATGAACTGCTAATTTACATGTTTTCTTCATAACATTTATATACTCTCAGAGCCTTAAATATTTTTTTCTAGGCATGACTATATTTCTAGAAATAACTTGGTCTTGGCAGTAGAATTTCTAACTGCCCATTAGCATTCATCACTAAAAACACATCCTCTGAGTTCTGTGAATCTAATGTATTTATGGCTGTTACCTGTTTTATCCCCTCCCCCAACAATTTCCTTTGCATTTCCCATCTCCATCATTGCTACCACCATTCTTTTACTTCTGGCTGGAACTCTTGGCTGTATACTTGAGTCTTAATAATTTATAGGTAAGTAAATGCGGTGACCACTGAATCCAGCTTGCCCATTATCCAGGTGAAGAACTAGGGCCAGCCTTAAGGTTGCTTATGTAAAGTTGCAGGAAAATTGCCAGAAGTGCTTTTACTGTAGCTTAAAATGTTCACCCTTAGTTCAATTCTTTTCACATTGCAACCCTTTCTCTGCCGTCAGAAGTCACCAAGTCATTCCCATATTTATGAGAATTTTGATAATCTTGAGAATTCGCTCTTTAATTTGTCCCTTTTTCTTTGTGCTTGTATTGATGACCAAGAAATGCCATTAATTATTAATTTGGGTTCTAATTCTTTTATTATGAGAAGTGGATGCAAAAAAATTAGAACACCCTTTTTTTTTTTTTAAAGATTTTATTTATTTATTCGACAGAGATAGAGACAGCCAGCGAGAGAGGGAACACAAGCAGGGGGAGTGGGAGAGGAAGAAGCAGGCTTCCAGCAGAGGAGCCTGATGTGGGGCTCGATCCCATAACGCCGGGATCACGCCCTGAGCCGAAGGCTGACGCTTAACCGCTGTGCCACGCAGGCGCCCCTAGAACACCCATTTTTAAGGCTGAATGTTGTTCATGGGAAGAGTAGAGAACACAGATGGCCTCTACCCTGAGTCGTCGTTCTATTTTTTGACATAAGTGTAACTCCGGGATCTTCTGATCTGTTTTGCAGCACCGTGTAGGACCATGTTTCTTTCTCTGCATGATCTCACCTGTGTGCTGTCTACACTTTCGGAGCTTCATCTGTCAGCACAGATCACTGAGAGGTTTGCAGTTCTTCATGCTCTTCCAGGGTTGAGATCACATTCCTCTGGCCAACATCTGGGTGGTCTCAGCCGAGGCATCTTGCTGAGGACCTCCTGCTCCCGAGAAACTTGCTTCTTGATCCTCAGTGATGACCAGTGAGGAAGGCCTGCCCTACTCACGGATGATGCTCGCCTGCCGCTCCTTACACGGTGACTGAAGGCATTTTATCGATGCGAGCAGGCAGCTTTCCAAGTCGTTTGTGCTCAGTGGTTGAGTGTCTGTTCATTTCATGAATTCTTATCAACACCAGCTGGCACTGTGGCAGTGGCAAGTCCCATACCTCAGTTTCTCTCTCTCTCTCTCCCCATATATATATATATATATATATATATATATATATATACACATATGTCTCCTACCCCTGATTTACTATTATGGTCTTTCTGGAATACAGGAAAGATCAAAGACTATCTGCCAATATCCGTCTCTGACAGTGGGACCTAACTTGGAGAACTTGAATCTATATAATTCACTGTCCCTGTGTTAAGCAGTTCTGGGGAAACCGTACGTTCATGCTCCTGTGATAAACGATTCTGGAATGAAGGCTACTTCCTGACTTCGTGCTGAACACTTGTGAGCAGGCAGATGTAACATGGCTATCTGCTCCAGGAAATACTACCACTGGGGGATAAGAATGGGAAGGAACTTTAAGTAGCTCACTTATCAAGACGAATCTCTTACTCATCAATACTCATTTTAAGACCCTCACCTTGCTATGTCCACCAGCCCAAAATTGTTATCGCAAACTCTCTGAAATCCCAACTGATTTTCCACCTTGGATATCAGCTTTTAAACCACTGGGCCTAAGCCCTACATACTTATAATGTGTCATCCTATTATTTTCCCCTTCTGACAAACTCCTAGGACTGTCGACATGCTCGTCTCCTTCACAGCAGTAAGTTGAAAAATTTGGTTTGCTTGGTCAACAGCATTTATGGCAGCCTTTTTAGGGAGTCAACAGCAAACACATCCCCTAGCTTTTCACTTGGGATCATCTTTCTCAACCATGCTGCTGGAGTTAACGTTCTTGGCTTCAGCTTCTTATCTTGGGTGTCAGGATTTCGCTTTTCCCCTGCCGTTCTAGATGAATGAACGGATACTTTCACTTTTGACACCCTTGCTGCCATGCTGCTGGAGGCCCTTAGAAGACCTCTCTTGGGGAGCTCAGATTATCTCGTGTGCGTCCGACTCACAGAGTCTCCCTGGCACGATCCACTGGGTACACACCTTCCTGACCTCTGACAGATGTGACTGTTTGCTCAGAAGATCCAGCAACTGCAGATTGCCCGCTTGTTTACTGATGGAGGTTTCCTTCAGGGACTCGACTTCTGCCTAATTACGCCCTACCTTCCATTCCGGGTTTCGCTGTGGACGCTCCAGCATGGTTCAGAGTCTGGGACATAGCAAATTCAGTAA
Source organism: Ailuropoda melanoleuca (assembly GCF_002007445.2). Lineage (NCBI taxonomy): Eukaryota > Metazoa > Chordata > Mammalia > Carnivora > Ursidae > Ailuropoda > Ailuropoda melanoleuca. Next base: position 2,359,711 of record NC_048232.1, on the reverse strand, counting down.
GTGTGTGTTGAGCTAGTAAATTCTTAGAGGCCTGTTTCAAATGCATGTTATGTGATTCTATTCCAGAGTTTTCAAGCCTGATGAGGCCTCTCCTGTCCTTCCCTTGTAGTTGACGAAGGACTCTTCGTATCACAGTAGTGTGGGCCTTTGTCTCGTTCCGCATGACTGCCACCGACTCTCAGCAACATAAGGGGAAGTGAGTTGTGTTTGAGTCAATCTTTTAGAGGAACCCATCTCAGCGGTGCTACCAAGAAGAAAACCAGAAACTAGTTGTTGAATAAAAAGGGGGGAGGGGATTATAAAATTTATAATTTTCCCAAAGCAATTCTTTATTACCAGTGTGTCTGATTAACTTACTAGGCTCTCAGTGATTGCTAGTCTAGTAGGAGATGCAGCCTCATTATATCTTAAAAAACAATTTTTCTACTTTATGCATCGATTTTCCCCTTTACCAATTTAATGCGTATTCTAATCCTTTCTTACATTCCTAAGGCCTGTGCCTTCATAATTTCTTTGTCGTATGCAACATATCAAGTCCCAAGATGTTTTTATGACTGCTTATAAAAGTAATGTTTCAAACCCTTCAAAATATAAATATTCACACCCAGGAAAGTGGTATTTTGCAAAAACATGAATGTTTTTAAGTCATTACTCACGTATTAAAAACTCACTAAGTTTTGGTCAGTCTGATCCTTAAAATTCCAGAAGAAATATATTCTTTTCAGAAGAAATACTCTTCTGTCAACACTATCTCATGAATCCCTGATATTTTTTAAATCTACAGAGAAATTGAAAGTAAATGTCAGTGTTAATTAACTAGAATCAACGAGATTATTTTGAGATGCTTCACATTTGAGAAGTGGATTGTTCTGACACGGGGTGCTGTCGCAGTGATTGGTGGGCACGAAGTGAACCCTGTTGTTCTTGAATATCAGTACCATGAATGCTGGCCGCACCAGACTTTCCCTCTTTGCTGGGAATGTCAAGGTTGGTGTAAGAAACATATAGTAAACTAACCTGCACTCCCATTCTTCAAAATATACATTTATTTAGTTTATTTTTGTACATCAACATGTGTTACTCGAGCCTGTGCTGTTCTGGAACAGACGGTTTTACCAGCTTCATACCATCCCTGACATTATGATTATGCCATTTTATTGGTATATAGCAGCCAATGGCTTCTTTCTGTGGGAAGACAAGAGCTTAAGGTTTCCTAATTTACCATGTGACTTATGCCACTTTCATGCAAGGGTGCTTTCTGAAGTCAGTCCTTTTACTGGTTCTCACCAATTTTGCCTGGTCTGTCTGGCAAGGGAGCATGCAACAGGTTTATCTTACTGCTGTCATTGATCTCCAAACCTCTCCTTAAGTGCTTACCCCAAATCCTCCATTGTTTTCAAGAGTACCTTACATCTAAATTCCCCACACTCTGTTTTGAATACTGTCAGTTCCATAGGGAGAACCTTGGGCTTTCTTGATCTTGTGGACCGCCTCTCCTTTGGTGGGCCACCATGTTGGGTGCTGGGTGAAGCTGATGGAGTCTTGCTCTGTTGGCTTGCTGTCCTGGCATGGAACCTCTGCTTAACGGGGGCCGGAGCAAGGGCTGTCAGGGCCCGGTATCCTTGGCCTGCTCTGGTTGGAGCAGGACTTCTACTCAGCGTGTGGGGGTTGGGTGGAATAAGGAAACTCCAAACTCTCAGCCACAGTTACAGGAATATAGTCTCTGTGCCTCAGAGTTGGAGGAGACGTGGAATGCTGGTGGCCTGCCCCTCTTGTTGGGATAGATACCATATCCTTTGACTGGGGCTGAGCAGAGAGGGATCCCATCTTACCCGTCCTCCCCTGGGGGAGGTCCTATCGAGCTGAGCTGGGAGAGGAAGTCCGGGCTCAGGTACAGCCAGCTCTTGTTTTTCCTACTGAGATTTTGCATATGTTTTTAAAAAATGTCCCCTCATTTCCTGTATATCCTTAGGACATTTCCAGATGTTAAATGGTTGTTTAAAAAAAATTTTTTTTTCACCAATGATGGTTGTTTCACGGGGAACAGATCCACTGGCTTTTGGTGCCATCTTTCTGAAAGTGGGACTTCCTCTCATTCTTTCAACTTACAGCTGCTTGGTCTTCAGTGAAATCTCATGGAAGCCTCGATATGAGTAAGTCTGTCCCTCAGATGGCAGGATGAATATTTCTAGTTAAGGAGAGACCTCAAAAAAATATCAAATTCAAGGCATTGAGCAGAATTTATTCTTTGTAATCGGTAAGAATGAAAACACGTTGATGCTATGTAGCCGGAAAGCACCGTAAAGTGCCTATCTTAACATATCAGTGTGAATGATGACATCATGTACCCCAGGGAAGGACAGCGGCACACGAATGATTAGCTTACCCCTTAGGGCCTTTTTTTTTCTTTTAAAGAATTTAATTATTTGACAGAGGGATGGAGAGAGCATGAGCAGGGGGAAGGGCAGAAGGAGCGGGAGAGGGACAAGCAGACTCCCTGCTCAGTGCAGAGCCCAGCACATCCCAGGACCCTGAGATCATGACCTGAACCAAAGTCAGACACTTAACTGACTGAGCCATGCAGGTGCCCTGAGCCTTCTTTTTGCCAGCCGCGAGAGACTAATGAAACAGAAGTGGCAGCCTTCCTGAAAGCCTTGTTCTGTGTCTGTGGCTGATTATCA
>NC_048232.1:2280905-2356167 GCF_002007445.2 Ailuropoda melanoleuca | reverse complement strand
TCTGACACGGGGTGCTGTCGCAGTGATTGGTGGGCACGAAGTGAACCCTGTTGTTCTTGAATATCAGTACCATGAATGCTGGCCGCACCAGACTTTCCCTCTTTGCTGGGAATGTCAAGGTTGGTGTAAGAAACATATAGTAAACTAACCTGCACTCCCATTCTTCAAAATATACATTTATTTAGTTTATTTTTGTACATCAACATGTGTTACTCGAGCCTGTGCTGTTCTGGAACAGACGGTTTTACCAGCTTCATACCATCCCTGACATTATGATTATGCCATTTTATTGGTATATAGCAGCCAATGGCTTCTTTCTGTGGGGAGACAAGAGCTTAAGGTTTCCTAATTTACCATGTGACTTATGCCACTTTCATGCAAGGGTGCTTTCTGAAGTCAGTCCTTTTACTGGTTCTCACCAATTTTGCCTGGTCTGTCTGGCAAGCGAGCTTGCAAAAGGTTTATCTTACTGCTGTCATTGATCTCCAAACCTCTCCTTAAGTGCTTACCCCAAATCCTCCATTGTTTTCAAGAGTACCTTACATCTAAATTCCCCACACTCTGTTTTGAATACTGTCAGTTCCATAGGGAGAACCTTGGGCTTTCTTGATCTTGTGGACCGCCTCTCCTTTGGTGGGCCACCATGTTGGGTGCTGGGTGAAGCTGATGGAGTCTTGCTCTGTTGGCTTGCTGTCCTGGCATGGAACCTCTGCTTAACGGGGGCCGGAGCAAGGGCTGTCAGGGCCCGGTATCCTTGGCCTGCTCTGGTTGGAGCAGGACTTCTACTCAGCGTGTGGGGGTTGGGTGGAATAAGGAAACTCCAAACTCTCAGCCACAGTTACAGGAATATAGTCTCTGTGCCTCAGAGTTGGAGGAGACGTGGAATGCTGGTGGCCTGCCCCTCTTGTTGGGATAGATACCATATCCTTTGACTGGGGCTGAGCAGAGAGGGATCCCATCTTACCCGTCCTCCCCTGGGGGAGGTCCTCTATCGAGCTGAGCTGGGAGAGGAAGTCCGGGCTCAGGTACAGCCAGCTCTTGTTTTTCCTACTGAGATTTTGCATATGTTTTTAAAAAATGTCCCCTCATTTCCTGTATATCCTTAGGACATTTCCAGATGTTAAATGGTTGTTTAAAAAAAATTTTTTTTTCACCAATGATGGTTGTTTCACGGGGAACAGATCCACTGGCTTTTGGTGCCATCTTTCTGAAAGTGGGACTTCCTCTCATTCTTTCAACTTACAGCTGCTTGGTCTTCAGTGAAATCTCATGGAAGCCTCGATATGAGTAAGTCTGTCCCTCAGATGGCAGGATGAATATTTCTAGTTAAGGAGAGACCTCAAAAAAATATCAAATTCAAGGCATTGAGCAGAATTTATTCTTTGTAATCGGTAAGAATGAAAACACGTTGATGCTATGTAGCCGGAAAGCACCGTAAAGTGCCTATCTTAACATATCAGTGTGAATGATGACATCATGTACCCCAGGGAAGGACAGCGGCACACGAATGATTAGCTTACCCCTTAGGGCCTTTTTTTTTCTTTTAAAGAATTTAATTATTTGACAGAGGGATGGAGAGAGCATGAGCAGGGGGAAGGGCAGAAGGAGCGGGAGAGGGACAAGCAGACTCCCTGCTGAGTGCAGAGCCCAGCACATCCCAGGACCCTGAGATCATGACCTGAACCAAAGTCAGACACTTAACTGACTGAGCCATGCAGGTGCCCTGAGCCTTCTTTTTGCCAGCCGCGAGAGACTAATGAAACAGAAGTGGCAGCCTTCCTGAAAGCCTTGTTCTGTGTCTGTGGCTGATTATCAGCTCACAGTGGCTGAGAACAACAGAGCAGATTCCTTCCTTGAAATAGGTATCAGAACAGCTCCAAGTACTCAGGAACCAACTGCCAGCATTAAAGTTGGTTCATTAATTTGATCAGGTTTTTCCCCCCAGTCCATAGATAGCTAGACTAGCGATCAGATTGGCTAAGAGATCTTTCTCTGGGAACACAAGGAGTCAGTGGCAGGATGCTGTCGAGGACGGTCTCCCAGCTCTGAGGAAGGTGCAGGAATCACGTCAGAGGTTCCTTCAAGGTCATCCCATTAAAAGATGATGGGTCAGGACCCAAACTAAGATACTTAGTGACAAATCCTTTTTCCCAGCCATTTAACCTAATGCTTTCCACAGTGTCTAAAGCTGATTCCCTCAGTAAGTTACAAGTCACTGTAATATCCTGAGATAGACATGGAATTTACCACTGAGACTTGGGGAGGGGCTCATCTCAGGCGTCTCCGGTGTACCTGGGCTTTACAATCGGCTGACAAGACAAGGTGCGCCCTTCTTTACCCTCTTCCCCAAACTGGAATACACTTACTGCTTATCTAGATTAGCTATGCTAATTCATAGACTCTATCTTCTGTGGCTTAGGGTCTTCCTGAGATATTCTTATGTGTTTCAACGACAGAGGTTCCCAGCCCCCTTCCTCCTCTCTTTGCACCATTTCTGGGTGATGACATTAACTTTTAAATCACAGTGAAAAATATAACTTACCAACTGAGTTTAACACTAGTAAAATGTCTGGATTCTTCTCACTTACCAAGTAATTCTTTCTCAATCCCCCCAATATTCTATATATCTCCGAAAGATTAATTTCCTCTAACTCATTTGCTTCCCTTCGCTCATTTCATGGCACAAATTTTGCCCTCAGTAAAAAATTGACAAAGCTACCCTCAGGATCTTGCAGGTAAAAGGCCCGAGGGTAGCTTGTGTGTGGTAGTTTTAGACATAGAATAGAAATGCTTTCAGATATTTTATCACTATGATCACAAAAATCACATGTATATTGATTTAAGGTACATTAAGAGAAATTCTTGCATTTTATTAAGAATGATTTGATTCACTTTTCTTTTACTATTTCAAAGATCAAGAAAGGAAAATCAGGAAGGGAAAGAAGAGCTGACCTTTACATGTGTATATTGTTTTTTTTAAGTGATGAAATTTTTTAAGTGATGAAATGTTCATCATTTTAAAATGATGAAAAATGTTTAAAACAATAATTGATCATGCTTATTCTTTCACTATCTATTTTTGTTACTTCCCATGTTTACTTTTCTTCTGTAAAACAAACAATCTGCCCTCAGGGAGCCTACGTTTTGGAGGTGAAGACAGACCATGACCGTCTTGGTAAGGACTGTTCTCCCATGGTTGAATATCGTCTCTTTGGTAGAGTCAGTAACTTCGTGCCCTTGCACATGACCCCCTCATCTTTTTCGAAAAAAGCATAGAAGCCCACTACTTTCTTCTGCTAAAGCCTGACTTTTCTTTCAATACTTTCCTGAATTCCCTTTATCTCATAATCAGAGCCAATAATCCTCCAAATACCGCCATTTCTGCGCTGCCGATGTGCGAACACCTCAGTCTGAGAACAGTGCAGGGACCCAGCAAGGAGGGAACTGGCTTTTAATTTCATTTTGATATGTTTACATGGTGTCGAGATGCATATATAGATAGATAGATCGATCTATCTATCTAATGTATCTATCTAGCTATCATCTAGCCAACCATATCTATATCTATATATATGTATGTATTTTTTTTTTAAATGCCAAACCTTCAGAAAATCTTAACTCTGCAAAGAAGATCCTATTTTTCTCTCTACTGTTCATCTTCCGAGGCAGCATGTGGCTTCATGAAAGTAAACACCCATTTCAAAATGACTTCAAAGGTAAGAAGCTTATTATTTTCCACAGTAAAAGTCCAGAGAGATGGATTTCAGCGTTGGCTAATTCAGCGGCCACACATAACATCAGTCATTTGCATATTTACAGCTACTGCCTTCTAGAAATGTTAAATTTTACATATTCTTTTTTTAAAAGATTTATTTATTTATTTGAGAGAGAGAGTGCACGTGGGGAGGGTCAGGGGAGAGGGAGAACTCAAGCAGACTCCGTGCTGAGTGTGGGGCCCAAGGCAGGGCTCGATCTCACGACCTTGAGATCATGAAATCAAGAGTTGGACACTCAAACAACTGCGCCACCCAGGTGCCCTAAATTTTACATATTTTTATGAATTTAATATTATTATCATGTTTTATTTTTCCTATCAGAGAATTTGGGATTAACTATCCCTTTGTTTCAATGAGCATTTGTTAGACGACTCTTAAAGGTTGGCCTTATAATAGGATTGTTATATTTTTACTGACATTTTCCTTATTATATCATTTTCTTTATTATATCATCTGAACTCTTCATACATTAGGGATATTGTTTATTTTCCATTATTTTTGTTTTCCTTATTAAGTCATCTGGATTCTCCGTATATTAGGGCTATTGCTTCTCTGCCACATGCTGCAAATATTTTTGCCATTTTAATCCTTGGTCGTATTATTTCAAATTCACGTGATATTGGTTAAGAGTTTTATATTTTTATACAATTAAATTCATCATTCTGTATTTTTTGGCTTTTGGCTTTTGTTTCGTTCTTAGAAAGTTCTTTTCCAAACCAAATTATATAATTATTGGAGTACAGTTTCTTTCCATAATTTTATATTTTCAATCAAATATATAAATCATTAATTGATACAGAATTTATCTTCAAATTAGGGTTCAGTCTTTTTTTTTTTTTGTCCTTTTCAAGAAGTTTGTAGGTAAACCATAACCATTCATTGAGTAACTAAGCTTTTCTCAAGGCTTTCTGGTGCACCTTCATTATTTGAGAAATCCATTCAGCTGTATACACACACCCCTGTGCCTCTCGTTTTTTCCCCCTCAGGTTGCAGCTGGCAGTACTTCTGTCCTACACCTGTGGGGAGGAAGATGCTGCTGAATGGTATGACGCCCCCTAGTGGACTAGAAGGTGGGCTGGACCTCGGGAGGCCAAGAGGGACAGCCTCTAGAGCCAGCGGAGTGTCTGACACACGTGTCTTATTATTCTTGGTGCTTTAATTACCTTGGTCTTTTGTTCATTTCCAGTTGGCTAGGCTAGTCTAGTAACTAAATTGTTCTTCTTTTTAGAGTTTTGTGGGAATTTGTTTTGGTAAACCATAAAAATAAAGCACATACTGATTATCCCCTGCCTTCTCTGGATTTTGAAGTCTGGAAATAATGTTTGCTTCTCAGGATACATTTCTTATTAAGAAATATAATGTTTACTTTATCACATTAAATTCCCTAAATGTATTTTTTCTCAGTATGCGGTATTTCAAATTTAATAATGACTTGAGTTCTATGAGGTTATTTAAAGGGAACAACCAATACGCACTATTCACCATTCATTCCTTTAAATAAAGTGTCCCCCCTACTGACATTCACTCCCATGTTTCCAACCTATAAGCAAATAGAACAGCTCTTGGCCGTGGGGTCCCTGTAACAGATACGAGTGTATTTCGAGGAATGTGTCTGGTGAAGAATTGAAGACTCTTCTAGGAAAAAACTCTTCACAAGGCAAGAGAGAGGGTGGCATACTTTGGTTTAAAGACGATGGATCTTCTGAGGTGATGGGCACCTTCAAATGTGTGGTATCTTCCCTTAGACTGGGTCCTACAGACAAGCAGGCTGTATTTAAGACGTTTAGCCAGAGGTCCTATAAAACCTGTGAGAGCAGAACAGTGGTGCCCTGACCCCACCTGCACAGCCCCAGCAGCAGGTGGGAGGGCAGGGTGTTCTGAAGTTTAGTGGGAAATGGGTGTCAGTGAGCATAGGGACGCATAGGCAGATGAAGGGTCTGGTCTGGCAGGTGGCAGCATGCTGCAGCGTCCATGACGGGAAGAATGGCCCTGCTGGCAGGAGCAGGTGCTCCCACCTGGTTTCAGCTAGCACATGGCTGGGTCCAAGGGGAGAGGAGCCAAATGCAGGATGCTACTTGAGGGCCAGATAGCTGCCTGTGGGCACATAGATGACACACTTGTGCAAACCCAGAGATCTGGGGTGAGGGGAGCTTGGAAAGGAAGTTAATTTCCAGCGTTTTAATTTGGGGACTCCAGTGAGAAATGGACTGGACGTTAGCATCAATTGTCACCTACACTTTGCATCGCAAGTTCTGAGGGAAAATGGGAGCCTAGAAGTTGATCACAAGTCAAATCATCGGTCAGTGAGATATTTGAAGATATCCATGGGATGAGACACTCTCCCTCTCGTGCATCACTTCCAAGGTAAGTATTTAGTGTTCTCTCAGCAAACGGGATGAAAAAAATACTTAAAATTACCAGGACCGGTGAAAAAAGGGTCACGGATGACTGTTGTGCATTGAAATATAATGAACTGGATGATTTAGTCAGTGGGTCTAATAAGAAGGTCTCCAAGCAATCCAGTGACATTAAACAGAGACGGGATAATATCTGTGATATCCTGAATTAAAAACACCGTTCCTCTTCCAGGTGCAACAAACGGTATAGACGCCTGTAGTTACAATCTAAAGGGGAAAGAAAACCGTAAGAAATACCAAGTCCATATGAGCAGCAAACTAAAGCCAATGATGTGTTTTAAGATCCTAGGGACATTTTCCCTGGAGTTTACAAGTTTCCTACAGAGAGTTCGTGGGGAAAGAAATGACGGTGGTAGAACAGAACTTGACCCCTCCCCCCACTGGAAAATAGTTACGTAATTACAATAGTGTAACAAACTTACAAGTTTTTCTCTCTTAGAATTAAGCAACGTATAAAATACAGAAGATATAAAAATGAATATGGAAATGAATATAAACATTATATTTGACAATACAAAGGCAAAATTATAGCTGTCAGAAAATAAGAATTATTTAACAAAAACTGAAATAATAACCAAGTCAGACTGAGAGAAAAAGGCTAGGGGTATGGTGTAAGTGTTTCACTATCCTTATATTTTGTGGCAGGATATATATAAACATTGTCATAATGTGATAGTTCTAAAATCATGATATATGTTCATTACTGACTGTTGGGGAGATCTGGGAAGAACTAAGTCAGAAACAATCTGAATTATCTGCCTTGGGGTGGCAGCAAAGGGAGTGGAAGGCTGAGGGTCCTGTTCTCATATCACTTCTTCCATATTGTTTTATTTTTTAGCATCTTAAAAAAATAAGGGAAAAATGAAAAGCTGTCAGTACAATCTATTCTCTACTCTCTTAATTATCTTGATTATCCAGAAATACCAATAAGGGAATAGTTTTATTTTAGCTCTGCCCTTTGGGGGATGCAGTGAGCCAGCAACAAGTGGAGAGAGAAGGAGAACTCTAGCGCCAGGGTGTCGGGGATCCTCTGCACGGGGACTGGGCACCTGTCCTGAGTCTGCCTTCAACCCGGTTAAGACCTGGGGACATCACTTCACTTTCCTTAGCCTGGTGTATTCTTATTTAAAGACAACATGGATGGATCTAGAGAGTATTATGTTAACTGAAAGAAGTCAGTCAGAGAAGGACAAATACCATATGATCTCACTCAAACGTGGAATTTAAGAAACAAAACAAATGAGCGGGGGGGAGGGAAGAGATAAAGCAAGAAATAGACTCATTACTCTAGAGAACACACTGCTGGTCACCAGAGGAGAGGTGGGTGGGGGATGGGGGAAACAGGTAATGCGGATGAAGGAGGCACTGGTGGCGATGAGAAGCGGTGACGTATGGAAGTGTTGAATCACTGCATTGTACACCGGAAACTAATATAACACTGTATGTTAACGACCTGGATTTTAAATTAAAAATATAATTAAAAAAAAAAAGACCAAGCACAAAGACTGGAAATCTAGAATGTGTCAAATGAACTCATCTGTGCTTTTCAGTGTCACTGCTCAGAATGAGCCCGGGCTGAGTTGCACCCCAAAGCTCTCTTCTGTCCATGTCCATGAAGACCCAGCAAGAAAGAGAGGAAAAAATAAAAACAATAATCAAAGGGACTGAATGAGATTTGCAGTTTCCAAAATCATTTTACATAGAGAAACACTTCATCGAAAGGGAATCATCAGTGGAACCTAGGGAGGAAAGCCTGCAGAAGGGAGGACAGAGAGAAAAATCCTTGAATGCTGTGTAATTGAAAATAACTGAATCTGGCTTTTTTTTTTTTTTTTTTTTTTGCTAATGAGGTTGTGAGTTCAGTAAGCCTATATTGCCATTTCTCCTACACACTCAAACCTCACAATCAAAAGTCATTATAAAACTCCATTTAGCACGTGGCCTATTTGTTCAACAAATATTACATTTTTAATGGACAGTTATTCTCTTCTTGAAAACAATAAAAGGTTTTACAGAAATTACCATTCACCAAGGAAACTATGTTTAGATGTGGAATTTATTTTTTCTATAGGCGATTCAACTGCTGGAAAAATGAGCTTCACCTTTTTTGGGGGCATTTTAAGTAGTAACAACTAAATGCATGGTAGGCACCAAGATTGACAATTGCCATTTAAAATCGCTCCCATGTTGTATTTATCTTCTGAAATATTTTTCCCTTAAAATCTAGATTGCTAACTCCATCTGTGTAGGTCATATTCACTTGACTTACTTAGCTACAGATACTGCAATTCATCTCTGTACCACAATGCTGAGCCTCACTTACTAATAGCAGGTTAATGAGAAGGCGTGAAAATGATATCCCACGCTAGTTTGGAGGGGTGACGAGTAGTAACACGCTGTCATCAGTTTCATTGTTATATGTAGAAAATAATCTCATCCAGTCATTCTTTTTTTTTTAAACCAATAAATAACACCAACTACTTCTAATACTTTTTCACACATATACGGACTGTGTTTTCACACATATAGAAACGCTTTGGTAGAATCTTACGTACTGTGACCATGTGTTAAGCTGCATGTAATTAATACCGTTTTACAAATAGACAATAGGTATGCTTCCCAGCTCGATGCACAGTTCATTTGAGCTGTGTTTACATTCCTATGTAATATGGACAATATTGTCTTCACAAGTCCAATCGTTGAGTGTTAACGAAAGCCGCGCTGAATACTGTTTTCTTTGGCGGTATTCAGGGGTTGGCTCTGTCTTCGGTGGTTTCTCTGGAGTTCTTACCTGGGCTTTGATTCTGTCTAATCTCACGTTTCTACAGGGTTTATCTAAATGGTGATCACAGACCCTAGGGACCAGCTGAATTTCCTTACTGCACAATGCTCATCGTCCGAAGACTCAGCGGTAATCCCGGACGCAGGGAGCAGGTGGCTTCACCGAGGGCTACCTACCGCTTACAGTAGAGAAACTCTGAAAGCTGGAGGCGGCAGAGAGAGGAAGACATCCTACTTTCACCCTGATCTTGGTCTGAGATACGTGGGAAGTGAGGAGACCCTGATTCGTCCATGAGGAATGCTTAATCGCAGACTTTTAGGAGAGGATGCTGTGCATAATTTCACCCCCTTGTCTCCCCCTCCCCCTCCTCCCATGCAAAGATATGCCTAGGAGGTTCATTTTTGTTTCCCACTTCAAATCCAAATTCAGGGGACTTTTCTTTGCATAAGCAGGACAGTACAATTCCATGCCAGTTAGAGCCTAACGTACTCAGCTGGAAACACCCACACATTTAACAGCGTGTCTCTTTTTGGTGGGGACGATGGAGACTCCAGCTTCAGGCTGCAAATCAGTCAGTTGCTGGGAGTCCTCACATGGGTATGACCACTGAGCACTAACGGAAGAGGCTGCCGGCCGATTCCGAGACTTGGGAGGGCAGATCCTTCCATGTCGTCTCCGTGCAATTGATTTACCAACTGAATTATACAGTTTATGGCATGTATCGGTTTTACTTTCCACTATGATGGAAATACCCTGTTTTATACTTTTGCAGAAGCATCAGTAGAGCGCCCATGTTTCAATCGTGTTGTGGTCGACTTTGTGTATATTTATCTGCTTATCACTTTCAGACATGTATTACCCACCCCTTTAGATGTTTAAAGAGCATAGCTTCCTCTGTCTTCTTTCTACCTAATAATACATGTATCATCTCAATGGCATATTATAAACCATTTGGCAATACTCCCAGGAGAGTTATCAACTGGGAAGTTGGAAAGAAACAGAGACAAGAATGAACCTGTCTGGTTAAAATATGCAACATGGGATTTATTGTAGATCAACAGTACAGACGAAAATGCAACAATATCACTTTTTATTTGTTTCCAAGCCAGGAGACATAACGTTTGGGCTTGGGCTCAGAGTGGATGAATTGCGTGGTACGTTGGTGAGTGGTGAAATCAGGCTACCAGGGCGAGTCAGTATGCCGATGCATCTAAAGGCGGCTTCTCTTGGCAAAGGTGTGTCTAATCCCCGCGGACTCTTGGACACACACAGGGTGCCCTCCCAGATAGCGTGTGCACGCTGCGAGCCCAGAGTGTGTACGTGTGTGCACAAGCGCCCCCAGGTGGTGCCATCTCTGCACCCACGAGCTCGGTTGTGTTGACCTGAGCTGGACCCCTTGTGTCTCTGGAGGAGGTTATGGCAGAGCATGGGAAGACCCAAGGTGGGGAGCCGTCAGTGTGGGTCCGTCACAGAGAGTGATGGGACGAGAGGCCATCCCACTGCCGTCCTTACTTCCCGGATCCATTCATTCTAGCTGTGGGAATGGAACACTGTACATCAGCCGTTAATGCACCGTGCGCGGGCGTCCTGCTTAAAAGGGTTACAAGCGCTTTAGAATGGATGTGACGTGTATGAGAACCCGGAGTGGGTATCCTGCATATTGTCACACCTCCTTGGTCTGAGGTGACGCTGGGAAGGATCCCACAGAGGTCACCAGGCATTCCTGAGGCGTGGAGCAAGGGCACTGCTCATATCTGGAAGTGTATTCGATCTGCGCAGAGAAAACCCCACCCCCTCCAGGAGAGAGTCCACACGGCCCTGCAGGCCCTGCAGGGATAATGCATTCTGGGGCCTCAGAGCTGGTTGGCCCCTAGGGGACAGGTTGACCCTCAGCAGAGTAGTTTCCTACACCCTAGAGAGAGGAGGCTGCATGGCTTCCGTCATTCCCATCACGGCCACTCTGCTTGTAAAGCCCTGCGCCTCGTGCCAGCTGTGGGGTGGCGGAGAAAAGGGGCCCCGTGACATCAGGGCTCCTTCCGCCCCTCAGACCACCAACCACTCTATTCCCCACTCCCCAGAGTACACGTCCACCCTTACCTGCCGTGGCTCAGTCCCCCCTAGAAGGCTGACTACCCCACCCACCACACTGTGAGGGTACAGCGCTCACAGACAGGACCCCTCCTGTCCCTTCGTCCAGGACCCTCTTGCAGGACTGAGGGGTGGTGGGGGTCTGCCATAAGCTGGCTCCAGCATGTCAGGCTGAATGTTTTCCACTTTGTCAGCTGCTGTGGGGACCGCCCCATGAGACCATAGGCTTGAAGTGGGAGAGACATCTCCGTGGGAGGCTTGCACCCTCCCTGGCTCTGCCCCCCTCAACCTGACAGGTTCTGATCATCCAATGAATGGGGGAACCAGTCTTCTCAAGTGCGCGATTTGCTTCTCCCTGAATCTAGGAGATCCATAAAGCAATCTCCCCCTTATTTTAGTGGTGGGAAGACTAAGACAGAATATTTCACTTTTATATCAGATGAGATGTCTCAGGCCGCTGGAGACCCTTCGACTGAGAACCTCATTGATGTTTCGTCGGTGATGGGACTCTGAATATTTATAGCGTCTCCTGTCTGTTTTACCCCCGCCGCGCAGCAAACAGATTCTTACGAGGCCACTCAGGGCACTTGGTATTCTCTGTTATCCTGGGGTACTGAGCCCGCGGTCATCCGAGGGGTGGCCCGGCGTGATATTCTGTGGAAAATCCAGGTGACTACGGACTAGGGACTAGATCGGGACATAGGACAGGGGAGCTAAGGGCCTTGAGGAAAGACAATCGTGCGGACAGTGTGCACGCTGAGGGTGGGGCTCTGACGCCCTAACCTGCGGAGATTTTGAAGAGTGCGTTTGCTAAGCCATTTGTAGGGACTGCTCTGTCTGCTTGAGGGAAGCAGGGGACACTGGGGCTCCACGCTCATTTGCTGTAACCTCCTTTCTAGGGCCCCTCCTGGTGCCCATTCATCTGGGTTTCCGTCGCCATGAAAGCCAAGACTGAGACCAGGGGAAACCAGGAGAGATGGATGTGGACAGTGAGCCAGGGGAGCGGGAAAGACCACAGTAGGGGTGTCACCGGCATGAGCAGAGGGGCCAGCTCTCCTGACTTCTGAGAAGTGTACAGAATGGCCCCAAGGGACCCACCTGTTGGCGGGAGTTGCTCCATTGGCCCATCAGCTATGGCGCCCCAGTGCTTTCGGCTGGACGCTTGGGCTGAGCAGGCTCCTGGGCGCTGAGCACGGAAGCAGCACGCGGGGGGTCAGGCTGGGCCTTTGTGAGGGCCCAGGGGCTGTGGAGGAGGTCGGCGAGGTTCGAGGGTACCACCCAGGGCGGTCGGAAGAGAAGGCTGCAGGCCTCTCAGTGTCCGGCACCATCGCGCTGTGTGGGAAGGACAAGACCTAACAGAACATTTGACTGTGTGTAATTACCCCAACCGTCCACATTATAAAAAAATATGTATGTTGCAGAATTTTTTAAAGTGTTGTGTTTAATGGTAAAATCTATAGAAATGAATGTGTTAAATTTTTGTCAATGTAAAGATTTTCTAGCCCTGAGCAGCTTCCTTGTCATGTGAGACCGGCACTACCTATAATTGTCATGTTTTTAGACTGGCAGGAGCGCTGGCTGTTTCTGTTGGGACATAAGCTAAAATGATAGGTGCCACCCCAAAGAATCCTTAAACATAAAATACTCCGGTGGTCTCCATTTAAGACGGTAACCCGATCATCTCTACATTATAGACACTATTCAAAGGTGGTGAAAATCTTTATATGCTTGATGACTGTTTTATTTTATTTTAATTTTTTTAAAGATTTTATTTATTTATTTGAGACAGAGAGAGAGTGAGCGAGAAAGAGAGAGCAAAGGAGCAGGGGCAGAGGGAGAGGGAGAAGCAGACTCCCCCCTGAGCAGGGAGCCCGATGTAGGGCTCGATCCCAGGACCCTGAGACCTGAACTGAAGGCAGACGCTTCACCGACTGAGCCCCCCAGACACCCTGCTTGGTGACTATTCTAAAGTGGTTCCAGAATTTTTCTCCACCAAAGTTAAATATTCTAAAATTTCCCTCATTTTTGTAATTCTATTTTAAAACATTTAGCCGCTCAACTTTATTACTCTGTTTTCCTGGAGGAGTTCATGAAATAAATAATACATTCTACTGGCGTTTGGATCAGACAACATAATCTGTGTTAGATATGAGCTTTTACCATGTTTTACATTTATTCCATAAAGATTTATCAAGTGTCTTCTGGAAGGAACACACTGAATGCAGAAGGCACAATAGTAAACATACATTCTGAACCGTAATTCTTATTTACCTCGTTTTGCCTGGAATGTTAGTATTTTACTCTCCTTAAGTAGATTACTGTAAACTCCTAAAAATTATCTGTAGTAGTTCATACATTTTTCAATCTTTGACATAATCCAGTAAATATAAGTTGCACATAATAGCAATAAATATCTGTAAAAGGGGTACAAGAATTTTAGGGGAGAAGACAGTATCTTTGTGCATAATAAGCTCACAAAGGCAAATGCAAAAGACAATCAGAAACTGTATTAAAATTAAAGATTATGTCTTGCCAATGGTATGGAGATGGTTGGAAAGTTAGTAAAATGGGAATCACCGGGAACTGAGTCACATTTCTTGAAAGAGGTGAATTGTCGAGGATGCCTTTAGTCGGAGGTGATGGAGAATGAAGAGAAGAGTATTAGAGACAGAAAAACGGACTTCATTATTATCCATCCCCTTATCACTGCTGTGTTTTCATACCAAAAGGCATGGTTTTTCCATTTCGCATTTAACATCTAGAATGGTTCCCACAAGCTTTTATATTATATCCAGATTTTGATAAAAACCAAATAAATCATTAATACCATCTCCAAGATGTGATCATCTCTCCCATCGAGCCTATCCTTAGTTGAAATAAGAACATCGTTGTCATTTGAATTTATGTTCTCAAGTGACATGTCATTTTTCTACGGCTACTCTCTCTATATATTTGCTTTTAGTTTCTAGAAGTTTAATTATGAAGTGTCTTGGCATAGATGTTTTGGGTTTACCCAATTTGAGCTCACTTTAGCTCCTTAAATCTGTAGACTTATTATTATTATTTAGTTTTTTTGCCAAATTTGAAGGTTGTTTAGCATATTTGTTCTAGCAATTTTTGCCCTTCAGTAATGCCTATTACACAAATGTCAGCTCTGTAGTTAATTTTCTGTGAATTGTCCCATAGCTTCCAGAGACTGATCTTCTTCCCTGCTCCTCATTGTTCTTAAATTGGTAAATTCTGTCGATCTGTCTTAAGTTCTGTCCTCTGTCGTCTCACTCCACGATTGAGTTCAACTAATGGGTTTTGCGCCATTTTATCAATGTCATAATTTTAAAAACTAACATCATATTCTGTGTAAACCATATGTCCTTATATTTCAGTATGCATCAAGGAGGCAACAATCCAAAACTTAAAAGGCAATCGTAGAACATCAAATAACTAAATAAGTTAACTTATGTCCGTTCTCTGGGATACCATGAAAGAGGATGGTTGATGTAAATACAATGATACCAATTGTACACGCTCTTCAGGAAAGGTCTTAACCCCCTGACAGCAGTGGATTATGGGAAGGTCCTGATTCTCACTGAATGGACCACATCTCCCTGTGGCTGTGGTATGATCTTTTACCTGGAAGTCCTGCTAACAGATCAATCTATATTTTGAAAAACATAGTGTTACCGTAACAGGGTGATCTGAGCTATATAGCACAGTTCAGGTTGGAGAGAATAGTTACCCTCATGATTATTCTGAATTTTTTTTTAAATTGCTGTTCTTGAAGAATTAGTAATATATTGAAAGAGCTTGAAAGTTAAAAACACATATGGGGCTAAATTACACAAATAACTTATTTTTAAAGATTGAAAAAGAAAATTCATGTAAAATCTCAGCCTTGACTATAGATAATGTAGACATAGCTAGCTTTGGGATGCTATTTTCCATTAAATAATGACAATTCTCTCCTACCTTTGATGGGAAAACCAGATTTATGTTGGTAATACCAAGAAAGACAGCATGTTATAACCAATCCAATAAAAAGAACGTGCTTTTATTGAAATGTTCCCTCTACCACACAGATATAATCTTTCCCAATAAGTAATTTTATGCCACTAGGAATTTTTTTTTTAAAATTTTATTATATTGTGTTAATCACCATACAGTACATCCCCAGATTCCGATGTAAAGTTTGATGCTTCATTAGTTGCGTATAACACCCAGTGCACCATGCAATACGTGCCCTCCTTACTACCCATCACCAGTCTATCCCATTCCCCCACCCCCTCCCCTCTGAAGTCTTCAGTTTGTTTCTCATAGTCCATAGTCTCTCATGTTTCATTCCCCCTTCTGATTACCCCCCTTTTCTTTATCCCTTTCTTCCCCTACCGATCATCCTAGTTCTTATGTTCCATAGATGAGAGAAATCATATGATAATTGTCTTTCTCTGCTTGACTTATTTCACTTAGCATTATCTCCTCCAGTGCCGTCCATGTTGCAGCAAATGTTGAGAATTCGTTCTTTCTGATAGCTGAGTAATATTCCATTGTATATATGGACCACAGCTTCTTAATCCAGTCATCTGTTGAAGGGCATCTCGGCTCCTTCCATGATTTGGCTATTGTGGACAATGCAGCTATGAACATTGGGGTGCATATGGCCCTTCTCTTTACTACGTCTGTATCTTTGGGGTAAACACCCAGTAGTGCAATGGCTGGGTCATAGGGTAGTTCAATTTTTAACTTTTTAAGGGACCTCCACACTGTTTTCCAGAGTGGCTGTACCAACTTGCATTCCCACCAACAATGTAGGAGGGATCCCCTTTCTCCACATCCTCTCCAACAATTGTTGTTTCTTGCCTTGTCTATCTTTGCCATTCTAACTGGCGTAAGGTGGTATCTCAGTGTGGTTTTGATTTGAATTTCCCTGATGGCTAATGATTTTGAACATTTTTTCATGTGTCTGTTAGCCATTTGTATGTCTTCATTGGAAAAGTGTCTGTTCATATCTTCTGCCCATTTTATGATTTGTTTATTTGTTTCTCGTGTATTGAGTTTGAGAAGTTCTTTGTAGATCTTGGATACCAGTCCTTTATCTGTGGTGTCCTTTGCAAATATATTCTCCCATTCCGTGGGCTGTCTCTTAGTTTTTTTGACTGTTTCCTTGGCTGTGCAGAAGCTCTTTATCCTGATAAAGTCCCATAAGTTCATTTTATCTTTTATTTCTCTTGCCTTTGGCGATGTGTCGTGAAAAAGGTTGCTCTGGCCGATGTCATAGAAGTTGTTGCCTATGTTCTCCTCTAGAATTTTGATGGATTCCTGTCTCACATTGAGGTCTTTCATCCATTTGGAGTTTATTTTTGTGTATGGTGTGAGAGAGTGGTCAAGTTTCATTCTTTTGCATGTAGCTGTCCAATTTTCCCAGCACCATTTATTGAAGAGACTGTCTTTTTTCCACCGGATGTTTTTTCCTGCTTTATCAAAGATTAGTTGCCCAAAGAGCCGAGGGTCCATTTCTGGGTTCTCTATTCTGTTCCATTGGTCGATGTGTCTGTTTTTGTGCCAGTACCATGCTGTCTTTGTGATCACAGCTTTGTAGTACAGCTCGAAATCCGGCATTGTGATGCCCCCAGCTTTGTTTTTCCTTTTCAACAGTTCCTTGGAGATTCGGGGCCTTTTCTGGTTCCATACAAATTTAAGGACTATTTGTTCCAGTTCTTTGAAAAATGTCCTCGGTATTTTGATCGGGATAGCATTGAAAGTGTAGATTGCTCTGGGTAGTATGGACATTTTAACTATGTTAATTCTTCCAATCCATGAGCATGGAATATTTTTCCATCTTTTTATGTCTTCCTCAATATCTTTCAAAAGTGATCTATAGTTTCTAGGATATAGGTCCTTTACGTCTCTGGTTAAGTTAATTCCAAGGTAACGTATGGTTTTTGGTGTTATTGTAAATGGGATGGATTCCCTAATTTCTCTTTCTTCAGTCTCGTTATTCGTGTATAGAAATGCAACTGATTTCTGGGCATTGATTTTGTATCCTGCCACCTTACTGAATTGTTCTATAACTTCTAATAGTTTGGGAGTGGATTCCTTTGGGTTTTCCATATAGAGTATCATGTCATCTGCAAAGAGAGACAGTTTGACTTCTTCTTTGCCGATTTGGATACCTTTGATCCCTTTTTGTCTTCTGATTGCTGTTGCAAGGACTTCTAGTACTATGTTGAATAATAGTGGCGAGAGTGGGCATCCTTGTCGTGTTCCTGATCTTAAGGGAAAGGCTTCCAGCTTTTCCCCATTGAGAATAATGCTTGCAGTAGGCTTTTCATAGATGGCTTTTATGAGATTGAGAAATGTACCCTCTATTCCTACACTCTGAAGGGTTTTAATCAGGAAAGGATGCTGTATTTTGTCAAATGCTTTTTCTGCATCAATTGAGAGGATCATATGGTTCTTGAGTCTTTTCTTGTTGATATGATGTATCACATTGATTGATTTGCGAGTGTTGAACCATGCTTGCATCCCAGGTATGAATCCCACTTGGTCATGATGGATAATCCTTTTAATGTACTGTTGGATTCTATTAGCAAGGATCTTGTTGAGGATTTTGGCATCCATATTCATTAGAGAAATCGGTCTGTAATTCTCCTTTTTGAGGGGGTCTTTGCCTGGTTTGGGGATCAAGGTAATATTAGCCTCATAGAATGAGTTTGGTAGCTTTCCTTCTGTTTCTATTTTTTGAAATAGCTTTAGGAGAATAGGTATTATTTCTTCTTTGAATGTTTGGTAGAATTCCCCAGGAAAACCGTCTGGGCCTGGAGTTTTATTATTTGGAAGGTTGTTTATCACTGACTCAATTTCTTCATAGTTAATTGGCCTATTTAAGAAATCTATTTCTTCCTGTTTCAGTCTTGGTAGTTTATAGGTTTCCAGGAAGGCCTCCATCTCTTCCAGATTGTTTAGTTTTTTGGCATATAGCTGTTGATAAAAGTTTCTAATAATCCTTGCAATTTCAATGGTGCTGGTCGTGACCTCTCCCTTTTCAGTCATAATTTTAATAATCTCAGTCCTTTCTCTTTGTTTTTGGACAAGTTTTGCCAGTGGTCTGTCAATTTTATGGATTCTCTCAAAGAACCAGCTTCTAGTCCTGTTGATCTGCTGTACTGTGCTCCTGGTTTCTAATTCATTGATTTCTGCTCTAATCTTGGTCAACTCCTTCCTTGTCAGTGGGTTAGGCCTGTCCCTCTGTTGCTGTTCCAGTTTCTTGAGGTGAGAATATAGAAACTGCATTTTAGATTTTTCTATTCTTTTGAGTGAGGCTTGGATGGCTATGTATTTCCCCCTTAGGACTGCCTTTGCAGTATCCCATAGGTTTTGGACCGTTGTGTATTCATTCTCGTTGGTCTCCATAAATTGTTTAATTTGTTTTTTGATTTCCTGGTTTATCGAGTCATTCTTGAGCAGGATGGTTCTTAGCCTCCAAGTGTTTGAGTTTCTTCCAGGTTTTTCCTTGTGGTTGAGTTCCAATTTCAGAGCGTTGTGGTCTGAGAATATGCAGGGGATAATTTCAATCTTTTGGTATTGGCTGAGACCTGTTTTGTGTCCCAGAGCATGATCTATTCTTGAGAATGTTCCATGGGCATTTGAATAGAATGAGTATTCTTTGGTTCTGGGGTGTAGTGTTCTATATATATCTATGAGGTCCAACTCGTCGAGTATGGCATTCAAAGCCTTTGATTCTTTGCTTAGTTTTTGCCAGGGTGTTCTGTCTATTTCTGATAGTGGGGTGTTGAGGTCCCCTACTATTACTGTGTTCTTATCTATATGTCTCTTTATTTTGGTTAAGAGTTGGCTTGTGTATCTTGCTGCTCCCCTGTTGGGGGCATATATATTAATAATTGTCATATCCACTTGTTGAATACTTCCTTTAAGAATAATATAGTGCCCTTCTGTATCTCTCTCTATGGCCTCTAGTTTAAAATCCAGTCTATCTGATATGAGAATTGCTACTCCAGCTTTCTTTTGAGGTCCATTTGCGTGGAAGATGGTACTCCATCCCCTTACTCTAAGTCTGAATGCATCTTTGGGTTCAAAATGAGTCTCTTGTAGACAGCAAATGGATGGGTCATGTCTTTTTATCCAATCTGCAACCCTGTGGCGTTTTATGGGAGAGTTTAAGCCATTTAGATTGATAGAGATTATTGACAGATATGATTTTAATGATGCCATTTCTCTTTAAAGTCTTTGTATCGGTTGTGACTTGCTGCTCTGTATCACTCTTGGGGCCTTTTTACCTTTATAGAGCCCCCCTTAATATCTCCTGTAGGGCTGGTTTCGTGGTTACGAAATTGGTTAATGATTGGCGATTTTGGAACGTCTTTATTTCTCCATCAATTCTGAATGACAGCTTTGCTGGATAAAGGATCCTTGGCTGCATGTTTTTCTCTGAAAGAGCTTTAAAAATGCCCCCCCAAGCCTTTCTCTCATTCCAGGTCTCTGTAGACAGGTCTGACGTAATCCTGATACCTTTGCCTTGGTACGTGAGAAATTTCTTTGCCCTGGCCGCTTTCAATACTGTATCCTTGGATCTAATATTTGCGAATTGCACTATGACATGCCGTGGCGTAGGTTTGTCCTGGTTGAGCTTGGATGGGGTCCTCTCTGCCTCTTGGACACGAATGCTTGTTTCCCTTGCTAGATTAGGGAAGTTTTCAGCTACAATTTGTTCAAATATCTCTTCTAGACCTCTGTTTTTCTCCACCCCTTCAGGGATGCCGATGATTCTGACATTGGATCGTTTCATAGAGTCAGTAATCTCCCGTAATCTACATTCGTGGGCGTGGATTTTTTTAAGACCAGCTTCTATTTTCGTTTTTTCTTCTACTAACCCATCCTCCAATTCGCTAACGCGTTCCTCTGCCTCGGTGACCCTGGCCGTCAGAGCCTCTAGTTTTGACTGCATTTGGCTCATAGAATTTTTAATTTCTGTCAGATTCGCTCTCATTTCTGCCCTTAGGGATTCTATATTCTCAGCAACGCTTTCTCTGATGCTTTTTTCAAGTTTACTCATCATCTTGACCATTGTTGCTCTGAATTCCATTTCTGATAATTGGGATACATCCATATGTATTAATTCTGTGGCCGAGGCCAATTCTGTGGCAGAGGCCACAGACTCATTATCTTTTCTTTGCTGGGGGGGACTTCTCCTTCTCGTCATTCTGATGAAGAGAGATTGCAGGGTTGTCCAGAGCCCAAGTGTTGACTGGGACCCAGGCCGTGCGCCCTTGTTTTATAGAGATCTTAGGGATGTGGGCTTCTTCCTTAAAGAGTTTATTTATTTATTTGAGAGAGAGAGAGACAGTCAGCAAGAAAGGGAACCCAAGCAGAGGAGTGGGAGAGGAAGAAGCAGGTTCCCGGTGGAGAAGCCCGATGAAGGACTCCTTACGGAGCGTTGTGATCACACCCTAATCCGAAGACAGGTGCTTGGTGACTGCGCCACTCAGGCGCTCCGGGTTGTGGGCTTCTTGATTTTTCAGCCTGCCTTCTGGGGGAGGGGCCTGCCTGCAGGTACTCAGAAAACCCTGTTTGGGTAGAGTCTCTGTGTCCCTTGCGAGGGGGGATGGGGATGGGCACCCTGTGAGCCGGTATTTCCGGGCTTTTGTTCTCTGGCGGCTTTCCCTGGCGGTTTGCTATGCCTCTTCTGAGAGAGCAGCAGCGGCTGAAATTCAGCCTCTGTCTCAGAACAGAGGGATCGCGGATCGTTCTCCACTGATGTTCTGGCCACTTTAACTCTGTTTCTGTTGGTGCTGCTCAACCCTGCAGCATCCCGGGCTGTGCGCCCCACACCCGGCGTCCCAGCCCTCACTTCCAGGGCCGGCACGTCTCTGTCCTTTGTGTTTCCAACCCCGCCCGCCGCCAGCCGCCCCGCGCGGGCTCCCGGAGCTCCCCGTCTCAGTCTGGTGTCTCACGGGTGCTGTCCGCGAGTCCGCCTGCTCCCCCGTGCAGGTGGCCCGCCAACCGCCAGCCGTCCCGCGTGCGCTCCCGGAGCTCCCTTCTCAGCCTGCTGTCTCAAGCGTGCGGGTCCGCGGTCTGTCCGCTCCCCCTTGCAGGTGGCTACCGCTTCCCGGCGCCCTGACACGGCGGCTCCCTCCCCCTTCTGTTTAGCTTCCGATATCTGTGCGCGGTTTCACGGCTCCCCGCTTCGTACCTCGATACTCAGCGCTGGAGATGTTCATTTGTAGAGATCCAGATGTATCTTCCTGTGTCTCAGGCTGATTCCGTGGATGTTCCTGCTGGTCTGGTACCTATCCAGCTCAACTCAGGGGACCGGCTGAAAAAATGGAATTTTTTTTTTTTAATAAACAACCTTCTCCAATTCAGAATTGAAGCTCACTACTTGATATAATGTTCCTTATCAGCTTTTAAAAACAGCTTTTAAAGTAAAAAGCAACTTTGACATATTTTTTTTCAAGTAATTCAACGAGAGGAAATTTTCCTTTTATCACCATTTGAGTTTGGAGAATACAGTCTGAACGAAAGAATTTTTTGTTAATGAGAATGTGAATAATCAGCTTTCCATTTGTCTCTTTTGTCTGTTCTTATGTGCTTGGAATCTAGCCGTTCACATGTAGGAAAACTTTTTGCTGTTCTTTGTACTCTGTCCAGCCCTTTCCTGAATAAGTCATCTAAGGATGCTATGCCAGTCAGTTCAGCAAATACTGGGGAAGGTGCAGAACTATGGGTTTACCATCGGAAGTGCCGTGGAAGTATTAGGAACAGAGCTTTTTGAAAGAACTTAACCATGAATAAGCTTTGAAGGATGGGTAGGATTGGGATAAATATTAATCAATGTAATCAAAATAGAAGCAAATGCATGAGAGAGACAAAAGATGTGTTATAGTCCAGATCGAGAACTCACATGGTGCATTTTCACTGGAATGGAGGTGGACAGATAGTTGTCACCAGTATGAGGCCATTGTAGGTTCAGATCAATGCACAGAGAGCTGCAAATATGGGAATATATTCACTGGACACTGAGGAGTTACAGAATGTAAAAGATGGTACCCAGCTCTGAGATCAGTTTTAAGATAAAGCCACAGTGACCAGATCAGCAACGGGAAATCAGAAATTGTAATCAAATTCAACATCATGTTTTTTTAAGCTGTAAGTACACAATTAAGAAAGCAATAAAATGGAAATCAATGGGAAATGACTATTTCAAGTATTTTACTTTTATGAAAAGTATTTTAGGATCGATTTGTTGATTTCTACCAAAACAGTCTGCTAGGACTTTCATTGGGAGCCTTAAGTGTACGTAATAATTTGGGGAAGAATGCAGTATTATTTACAAAAGCCAAACTATGCAAGCAGCCCAAGTGTCCACCGACCAACAAGAAGACGTGGTGTGTAAATATACACGACAGAGTAGTACTCAGCCAAAAAGAATGAAATCTTGCCATTTGCAATGATGCAATGGAACTAGAGAGTATAATGCTGAGAGAAATACGTCAGAGAAAGACAAATGTCATATGATTTCACTCATATATGGAATTTAAGAAATAAAACAAATGAACAAAGGAAAAAAGAAACAACAGAGAGACAGAGAGAAAGAGAGAGAAACCAAGAAACAGACTCTAAACTATAGAGAACACACTGATGGTCACCGGAGGAGAGGTAGGTGGGGGGATAGGGGGAATAGGGAATGGAGATTAAAGAGTGCACTTAATGATGAAAAAATAAAATAATAAAAAATAGAAACAATAAAAACAATATTTAATGAAAAAACTGCCAAGTGGAAAAAAATGGAGGAGAATTGATTCTTAACAATATGATCTATTTCAATCAATAAACATGGCTTACCTGTCCTTAATTTAGGAAGTATTAATTGCTTTCACCAGTATTTATAGTTTTCAATACATGAATCCAGAAATATTTTCTTAAGTATACCCTTAAATGTTTCATGTTTTAAGTTATTATAAATGGTATTCTTCAAAGTTCTAATTATTCCTTGCTAGTCTGTAGAAATACAATTTTCATATTGACCTTATATCCAGTGACCTTGATACGCTCATATGTTAGTTCCAGTAAATTATTTTATGAAATCTTTGGAATTTCTTTTCTTTTTTTTTTTTAAGAATTTTTTTTTTTTCCAGGAGGCCAACACAGGGCTCAATCCCAGGACACTTAGATCATGACCTGAGCCAAAGTCTGACGCTTAACTGACTGAGCTGCCCAGACATCCCTCTTTGGGATTTCTTACCTAGAGGATCATGATGTCTGCAAATAAAAGTAATTTCATTATTTTAAATCTATGTGCCTATTATTTCTTTTTTTTGCCTTATTATACTGACTAAAACCTCCAGTATAATATTGAATAGAAGTGTTGAGAGCAAGCATCTTGGCCTTTTTCTCAGCATGGGGTGGGGGTGGGGATAAGCAGTCTATGCCTATTACACATGACATCAGCTGCTGGTGTTTCATAGATATAAGACAAGAGTTGAAGGTTATCTTTTTGGCATAGGTATATCTAATTTTTTAGGAACATGTGTTAAAAAGTCTACCTGTTTTCCACTGAACTGGCTTATACTGTCATTGAAATTTCACCCTGTATGCATGGCTTTAAAATCAGTTCTGACTTCAATCTGTCAAGGAAATGTATTATTTCCCAGATGAGGTAAACTTTTTTTTTTTAGTCCAGGAATTGATTATTCTGTCTTTTTTTTTTTTTTTTTTTTTTTTTTTTTCCTNTTTTTTTTTTTTGTGATTTCCATCTCTCCATTGACAATCTTCATCTGTTCATGCATCTACCTTTTCACTAGCTCTATTCACATGTAAACCATCCTTGCTATGGTCCTCACCTAACAGTTCTAACAGCTGGGTCACTTCTCTATCTGCTTCTATGGATTGATTTTTCTCTTAACAATTAGCTCTTTCTTTCTTTCTTTTTCTTTCTTTCTTTCTTTCTTTCTTTCTTTCTTTCTTTCTTTCTTCTTTCTTTTTTCCTTCCTTCCTTCCTTCCTTCCTTCCTTCCTTCCTTCCTTCCTTCCTAATTCCTTTGGTCTGTTTTTGAGAGAGTCCTTTAGTATTTAACTGGCTTGTAGACATCACGTATGGAAGAAGAGTAGCAACTGGAAAGTGCTGTCTGTGCCGAAGAACGAGCGTGATCATGAACGTGTTAGGCCTCTGTGGGAGGCAGGGTTGGCCAGTTGAGCACTGAGTGCTAAGCGGGCCAGGGCCAGGTATTGCTGCTGCATTGTCATCCTCACACACTGTCAGCCCCCAGTGGGGTGCTCGTCCCTGCAGGCACTGTCAAGTCTGGGAGCTGGTGGCGTTTTCCCAGTGTCCCTGCTCTCCTTTGGCTCCCAGCAGCCACTGCACTGCTTGCAGCCCTGGTCTGTTTCCACCCATCACACCCTGAGCAACAGAATCCCATGCCTGATGTTGTGTGAGGGCTTGTGCAGGGGACAGGGTCTGCCTGTTGTCTGTGCAGCCTCAGCCCGGAGCCGGACCTGTGCACTGGGTCACAAGGGCAGAACCTTCTCTGCATCTCTGTTCCTTGCCACATCATGGCCACTCTTGCTTCATGCCTGAGGGTGACCTGGGCCACAGGGGTCTGGAGGACAGTGGTGGCTGTTGGCCATTTATAAGCTTCTCTGACTTGTTTTCTCTTCTCTAGCCCAAATCTGCCAAGAAAGCCTCCTTCATGGGGACGTCAGTGTTCATGTCCTGCTTGAGCCACAATGGTAAAGGACAGCGGCTGTGTCGGAGGCTAGCCAAGAGGGTGGGGCTGATGGCATGAAATCTTCAAAAAGGGAGTTCATGAAGTCTAAGCTGTTTCCCTGGTGGAGATCTTCCCTCCAACTCTGCTTCCCTCACTTGGGAGCTCTGAGCCTGTCTGGCTGTTCTATTAGGGGAGCCAGAGCTCCCTGAAAAATGACCAGTAAGCTTTTTGGATAAATGTGCAGCATTGCTGGAAAGGCAGAGTGCACAGGGCACTGGTGATGTGTGGGCGGAGTGGCCACAGTGAAGAAATTAGACTGCCAGCAAATGCAGGGCATACTCAAAACCAAAATGCAAGCTACAGTTCCATGTTCATCATCATCCATGCACCTGTTCTCAGCCACAAGACTCGGGAGTGGAGTGGAGACGGGGTGGTCTAGGGGTCCAGTTCAGCAGTTAGACTTCATAAAGGAAATAACGACTAAAAACATATAATATTTATCTAAAAATCTCAAAACATATTTTTGCGTTATAGTGACTGTGATCCAAGATTTTCCAGGCTGTTCTTGATGCACTGTCTTCACCTTTACAGGAAGTCGAATGCTGTTAGTGTGTCTGTCTTATATTGAAACATAAACAATTATGCAGAAAAATGCCTGATATCAATGTAAGCAATAATTCACAGATCAAAACTGGAGGTGGAGTCTGAATGCAATTTTGTTTAAAAACATATAGACATAACACAGCAAAAAAGATGAGCAGAAAGCTCAAAGACAGCAACGTTCCTGTTTGCAGTTTCTATACAGATTTCCTACAATGACTAGGAATTACCTTTATTATAATCAGACAAAAAGTTTGAAAAGCAAATTTACTTGTAATCTTTGTGTCCTTCTGTTATGAGCATTAAAATGAGCTAATCTCACATACGTTCCCATCATTTATTTATGATGAGAAAGTGTTTATCTGATCGCTGTCCCTCAGGAAAGTGTTTGCATTCTTAAAGAGAATTTCTGCTGCTTCTCTTCTAAACCTAACAGGACGATTGACCTTTAGATTTAAGAAGGGTTTGGAGCAATCTTCAAATTTCGTTTTGCACAGTAACTCCTTTAAGCAACAGTAGTCATTCTATTTGATGGTTATAGATTTGAAAGCACAAACAACGGAGGCAGAAGTAAAAAATGAGAATTCGATTTCCTAACTTTTAGCTTCATTGTGCCAACTCTTGGGAGGTTCACCCCTCATCAATTTTGTTATGATCTAAGAATCACAGAACAATCTGGCTGTCCCTTCCTACAAACATAATCCCCGATGCCTGCTGTCTTTCCTTGTCATTAGTTTTCTCCATTAGAGACGGAGTCACTGTAATTGTTTTCCACTTAACACGATCAGCAGCTGAGCAGACACTGGGAGCGGTTACTGGTAAGATCCGCCCGTGTACGTGGACAGGAGTCTCGGCGTCCCCACCGGGAGCCGTGCCCGTGTGTGGAGCAGGGGTGGGGGGGGAGGTGAGAGCACACATATTCCTAGCGACTGTTCCCTCTCCCGTATCAATGCTTTAGAGAACATCGGAGCTGAACGTTTGCTCATTCTCAGGGCAGAATTCCCAGAATACCAAAAGCAGTGTTGAGAGGTAATTGAATATACTTAGAGTTCGGTCTTAATGACCTTTTTGATAGGAGGGTTATCTTTAGCATGGTATTTTGATAATGTAGCAGGACCAATTATTTTGTGTGATCTTCCACCGTGTTGAGGAAATACAGACTGTAATCTTGAGATAAGGAAGTTCAGCGGGAATAACGTTCTAAAAGTGCATCAGTCATGGCAGGCTTGGGGTTCTGTGTTTTACCAGGGTCTGAGCACTGGCAGGGACCGGGGTTCAGTACTGCCTTGATCATCTTTACTTCTCTGCCCATTCAGCCCTCGAAATGATGCTTGAAAACTGTGTTTCTTAAAGAAAGGAGTCACACTAATAGGAATAGTTATTTTTCGTCAGACAGACATGGCAGAAGGTGGAACTAGAAGAGATACAGACGATATTCACGGCGGGTCGGGACACACGGGCCGGAGCACGAGTGAAGAAAGAAGCTTTAGAAGCAAAGACTGCACTGCGGTCCTGGGGGCCCCATCCCGTCCACACCCGCTGAGATTTTCTAACACCCTCATCTCTGTCTGGTGCCTCGAGTGTTTCCTCAGTGGAAGCAGCTCGTCAGCTACAACTTCCCACAAAAGGTGACTTTAAACGGACTATTCAGGGGTGGAAAGGAGTTTGGTGGATAGGGAGGAAATATGGGGCCCTGGGTTCTAAGGGGTCAGGGGCTTGGGGACCTCAGCGTGGCCAGATGGGTTGGAACGTGGGCCTGCTCCCGAAGGCCGTGGAGAGCCAGGGGGGAGCTTCGGCCGAGGGGTGACATGGAGAGCGAAGTCCGTCATGAGGCGGGTGAGCTGGGGTGCTGAACACTGGAGACCGGAGGACCACGGGGAGCCCGTCCTAGGGCTGCGGCAGCGGGAGCAGGCGGAGGGAGGATGTCCAGGAGGTCCTGCAAGGTGAGTCTCAGCTCTCTCCCTGGGCAGCACAGGGGGCTTCCCACCAAGAGAGCGCCCTCTGGAGTCTCCCCGCAGCTGCTCTGGGAGCAGAGACCAGGCCTTGGTCATCCTTGCCTTTTCGGTCCAGAAACAGCCCCTGGCAAAGCGACCGGCACATACTGGCTATTTGAGAAGGACGTCGGCTCTTCACAGTGGCGCGCCCTCTGACCACGGGAGGAAGCCCTGCTGCTATTGCCTCTGCTTTGCCTCCTGCACCCAGAGCTGAGGGGCTACGGCTGCGGCCGCAGGACCCTCACTCCCGAATAGAGACGAGATGCCCGTCATCTCACAGAGGGAGGTTTCTCCCAAGGAAAACAGAGAAGCAGAAGGTGATATGATGACAGAGGAGGGACATCTGCTCTAAGAGGCAGGTATATATACATATGATATCCTGATATTGCCAAGACCTCGACTTTCTTTTTTTTTTCTTTTTTAGGATTTACTTATTTATTTGACAGAGAGAGAGCACAAGCAGGGGGAGCTGTAGGCAGAGGGAGAAGCAGACTCCCTGCTGAGCAAGGAGCCTGATGTGGGACTAGATCCCAGGACCCTGGGATCACGACCTGAGCTGAAGGCAGATGCTTACCACAGTGAGCTGCCCAGGTGTCCCAAGACCTTGACGTTCTTAAGATAAACCTCACTGATGGGGCTCAGTTTCCCTTATGGTCTATTTAATACGGGTACATGTTGTTAGTTTGGGAATCTTTCTCTTAGAAAGTTGAGATGTGGATTTTAGCTACATGTCGTATGAAGCCCCTTATTTGTCTCAACACATTAAATGGTGTTTCTTGAACTGGTCTTGACGCATCTTTGTCTAAGGTTTATTAGTGAGAACCCCTGGGTCTGCAGCATTTGGGGTTCTTCACAGAAACAGAACATATCTGTGTGCGCACGTACGCACACACATTAAATAATATTTCCATGACTTTGCTTCAACCTCAAGAGGTTTAGGATTCGGATTCATTACCGTTGTCTGTCTTTTGTAGAATACTTGTTATATTTCACATAAAGAAAACTTCAAGTTCAATTGATTTCCCTTAAATTTTTAATTGTGTAAATCAGACATAGTTGAGAATACTCTGAAATTTAGATGGATACTATAAATGAAACCAACTTAGTATGGTTATTTACGAGGAATATCTCTTTTTATTTCCTATTCTTACCATATCACTGTGTTTAGCATTGTTTTTGAGGTTTAAGAAAAACTTTGCTTAGGTTCATTTCACATTCTTACTCATGATTTCTGTTGTGATCACCGACATGCTTTTCTGGGTCTTGTTTATCCATCCGTGTTACTATTGTCTGTGGATATAAAGTTTGTTGGCTTTTGTGATTATCAAACGTCCAGTTGGTCTTGAATCAAATGAGCAAAACGTTCAACACAATGATGCCATTCACAAGATAGTAACTACCCCAAGACTCTGGTTTCTGGAAATAATTTAGAATCCCAGAATTATTGTTGGAAGGGACCCATGGGGATTACAGGTCAGTTGCCTCAGTTAACTGAGGAATGTCTACACCACCCTCAACAAAATCAGCCACTTCTTAGCTATGACTTTGTGACACACTTGTTTTATTTTTAGCAGTTTCCGCCATTGGACAGTCACATGCCTTGGTGTCTACTAGCCCCTGAATTTTATAATGAGCAAGTTGCACAGACTTGGTTTATCTCTTAAAGATCACCAACAGCAACATGGAACTCGCTCAACAGAACCATAAATGTAGGAACTCGGTCCTTGGAATTCACTTCTTGCAAGGTTATGCAAATTTCTTCCAGAAATTGCCTATGGGAGAAGGGACTTTTCAGAGAAATTACTTGAAAGCAAAATTACTTCTAAGAGCAGATCTTTTCCATCTTGCTCCTTCCCTCACCTTTCCCCCCAAATATACACACCCCCACCCTGGTGTAGAATAGAGCCCACGTTATTTGAGATTATTTTATTGTATTTTATCTTTTTGCATATTATAACATGGTTAACACCATCCACGCTAGTGGCGTGTAAAGAAATAAATGGTGCTTACAGCTTATTAAATACCTTAACTTGTCTTCAGCATTTAATCAGGGGAGAAAACTGCTCATTGCTTCATAGACCACAAATCATGAACATTATCTTCTTCATTCTACGTGGAATATGAATACCCCAAGACGAGAAGTTTTAATACAAATTTAATATCCAAGAAAGCAGAACATCTAAAGTATTCAGTGCAGGCAAGGATATAAAAAATAGTATAATTCCACATGCATTGTGTGTATGTAGCATCAAGGTTTTGAGTTCGGTCAAAATCTTTGAAGAAAAGACATCCTTAAAGACATTTGATTTCAAATTAAGCTTTAAGATGCAAAGAAACAGGAAATGATTGCTATGCTTCATTCTCCCCTAAGGGGAAAAAATGACACATTAATTGTGTAAGCGAAAACTTAAGAAATCACAAGCATCACTTCAAAATCAGAAGTCGCCAACAAGGTTCGAGGCAAAAACTATAAGAAATATGAACTTTACACTAGAAAGAAGGCATGAAGGAGGTCACAAATGATGTCATCTTTTATTTTAAAAGAGCCACTGCTCTGCAATGTTTTTTAAAGCAAAGTAACAAAGGTCTATCAATTTGTTTTTAATGGCGAAGCACGTACAATGCATGGACAGAATCCAGATATTTAAACCATATGCCTCTAACAAGAAGGATGTGGATTGGAGCCCAGGAAAGTCACGCAAGGGGAAGATACAGCAGAAGGCAAGATAAACACAAAAAGAGTCTCAATACAAAGGTAAAGGGGTGAAAGGCTGGAGCTGCTTTTCAGAAAAGAGATGTTTTAATGTATGCAGCAACATTTGGGCCCCTTTTGATATCTGTATTCATTTCCCCTTAAAGCTTATTTATTGTATTAAGACAATATAGCTTTCAAGACACAATGTTTGTGAATCCCACCTCTCCAGCCTGTGAACTCTTCCCCGACCCCCCTCTAGAGATCGTAGGACACAATGTCCTTTAAATAGGTGATGTTTCTCCTTTTTTTTTTTTTTAAAGAAATGTCACATAAGAAACTTTTCACTTTCTTTTTCTTTCTTTTTTCTTTTCTTTCTTTTTTTTTTAGAATAAGCAATGAGACTTTTCATTTAAAATCACACTACCATGCTGTTTTGTGATTTAAAAAATTATTTTGTTCTGGCCAACTTTAATGGAATTTGTCTAGAAAAATATAGGCAAGTCGAGGTGAACTCGTTTCATGAGGAAACTGCCACCTTTCCTGAGCTGCCCGCTTCTCACTATCTTGGGCTTTATTTTCTTCTTTCATACGGGTCTTTGTAGGATAAAGATGTATTTTTACTGATTTTTACAATCAGTTCTGTGTTTCTTGTGTGTTGCCCAGGGCCACTGAGGCCACTGGACAAAAAGCACCAAAGGTCCGTGAGGATGATGAAGCCATTGGCTACCCCGCGGGGCTGGTGCGCCGGGGACACCGGGGACACTGCTAACCACTCCCCTGGCTGCCTTCCTGGCCAGGAAGCCATGGCAGGTGAAACTTTAATGCTGTCGCGGCTGCCCCGCATTTTAGTGGTTCTCAGACTTTAAGGAGCACCTGGTTTTCAGTCCTGTCTAGACAAAGGTATATGGAAGTACGGAAATAATCACATCAAATGCATTTCAGACGAAACTGAAGACGCATTCAGACTTAGGGCTTCAGCCTTGCTTGTTGACTTGTACGAAATGGAGCCACGAAGTGGCTCTGCATCAAAACGAGTGATGATAAAGTCATTAGAATAAAAGTATTTAAAATGAGGACGTCTTTTCCTCGAATGGGAGGATTCTGGGTGGTAGTTCCATGAAGACTTTTATTGCGTCTCTATAAGAGCAGGTTTCGGAATCCATAGCTGGGTATAGAAATGTGGATGGTATCACTAACGAATAAAGGGTGATTTTCTAGAGCTCATATTGTGAGCCACGCAAATAAACGTCCACTCACGGTCATCACCCGACTCCCATGTCCCTCCATGGTGGCAGCGGCGGGAGCCGGGGCCCTGAGTGGGAAAGTCACCTGCCTCGCCCCACAGCCACACCGCGCTCTGCCTGCAGTTCTGCTGCAGTGTGTCTGCCCATACAGCCCACGCTCTGCTCGTGCCTGAAATGTAAGAAACCTCCTGGATGGATTCTGGAAGCAGGAAAGAAATCGAGATATTAAAAATCTATGCCACGACAACAACAGAAGGAAGAGTATTTCTTGAGCCGGTCCTCACTGGTTCACAGAGACAAAACGACGTCTTCACCCCCAAAACTTGTGCCGGCCTCACCTTTTCTGTGAGTTTGCCCTTGTCCGTGAATATGAATAAATTCACTCACAAGTGTGTTAGCCATTTATCAGTAATTTACTTGTCAGAATTTGTTTTTGAAAAGCCACAGAAATGGCAACAGGACAGATAAATGTTCTAGGAAGCAAGGAGTTGGCCCTTCGGCTGGGAGGCAGATGGTAGCAGCTGCCCCATGACACGGCTCTACTTACTACTTGACAACAAATAAATCTCCATAAGCATTCCCTACATGGAAATATGTCACCTCGTGCAAGGAGTTGCATGGGCTGTGCATGGGGCTTGGTGGGGAAGAAGTCAATAACGCTTAGTGGGATGGAAAGGTTTTGCAACCAGACAAGCAAACCAATCACCCATGATTTGAGAGATCTGGAATGCCCAGCATTCTCCTGTCCTTCTGTTTGGGGACACTGGTTTCCCAGAGACTTGATGCTCTGAAGGACCTGGGAAGAGTGGCTGATTAATCAGTGGTTTTCAGGGGAAGATGGGAATAAGGACTTCCAAGCTCCCTCCCTGCCAGGCAGGAAAGTCCTACACTTAGCTTTTCATCCCTCCATGATGTTTAATTTCTCTCCATCTCCGAGTCCATGCAAATATACCCCTGATGTTTCACTCACTGAGCACTGAGCAGTCATTCGTAGTGTTACTATGCCATATTCTCTTCAGTCACTTTCTTTGTGGTAACTTTTCAAAGTTCTTTTCAATGTTTCGTGATTACCCAAAAAGCACATCTGTGTAAATGTCTTCTGAGACTATTAGCAAATGTTTCTTGGGATAAATGTGGAAAAAATTCTTATGAAGCAGATACTGTGTGATCGTATATGAACATTTCAAAATTGAAATATATCTACTAAAGATATTTTTGGATCCATTGATTTTTTTTAGTGGATTTTCAACTAATACTACAACATTCGAATTTTGTTTTCTCCTATGACACCTGAATGACCAGACACGACATGTTGTCTCCTAATGTTGCTCCAATTTACTATCCCTCCGCAGTCTATGAAAATACCCACTTCTCCATGTGACAGCCTAAAATTGGTATTTTAAAGTTGTGTGTGTGTGTGTGTGTTTCCCATTCTACAGTTGGAAAACACTATTTGTTGGAAAAAATTTGTATTTGCAACAACTCTTTTTCTTGTACACAAATTCTCTATCATTTTGTTGATACTTGATTTTAACTTTGATTACAATACCTTTTTTCAACTTTTAACTTGGTGAAATACATCAAAGTTCTCCTTTACATAAATGTTTTTATTTCCTATCTCTTAAAAAGAACTTCCTCATAAAAAAATCATAAACATATATTCTTTATTTCTTGCAAACTTAAAACTTTGAGTTTTATCTTTGGTATTTATCTCCAGAGTAAGGTGTGTGCCTAAGCACATGAGTGCTTTGCAGGAAACTGGGAATCTGTATTTCTCAATGAATAACCAATCAACTCAACAATTTTTAAAAATTAGGATATTTTTCACTGACTTGAGCTACCATTTCTACAACATGCCAGTTTCTTAGAACACATGATTCTGTCTTAAATAGATCCACCAACCCACTTACCTGTTGCAAAGTTAACTACACTGCTTAAATTGTTTTAATTAATTAATTAATTAATTAATTTTTGAGAGAGAGAGAGTACTCAGTGGGGAGGGGCAGAGAGAGAGAGAGAGAATCTCAAGCAGGCTCGTGCCCAGTGAGGAGCCCAGTGCAGGGCTGGGTCCAGTGACCCTGAGGTCGAGCCTCAGCTACTTGCTGTGTTGTTTGCACGCTGCATCACTCGTCTGGACGCACACCTGCGTCTTCTGTGTAAATTTTAGGAGCAGCTCCTCAGATGCTTTTTTTTTTTAAGTCTCAATTAAGAATTAATGGGGGATGCCTGCATTACAAATTTGAAGAAAATTGCTATTTTACAAAATCAAATCTTCAAGTAAAGGTTTTGTATTTCTCCATTTATTCAGAAGCCCCCCAACCCAAATCTAGAGTTTTTCTGGAAATTAGGAACATATGTTTGACATCCAAAAATTAAACACTGTCTACTACATTTGTTCCATTAAAAGTTCTAAGTCTTCATGAGGCCATATTAACAAAAATATATATTTTCCTAGGATGACTTTCCAAATAATACATAATTATTTTCTGTCTGTGTTGCTTTTCATTACACTTCACATGTTCCTTCCTACTGGATCTCATCCCTTAATTTTTTCAGTAATGCTCTGGATCTTTAAAATAGTTTTCTTTTTTTTTTTTTTTTTTTNTTTTTTGCCTTCTACTTAAATGACAACATTTTCTGATATAGAAAATAATGAGAGGGGCACCTGGGTGGCACAGCGGTTAAGCGTCTGCCTTCGGCTCAGGGCGTGATCCCAGGGTCGTGGGATCGAGCCCCACATCAGGCTCCTCTGCTATGAGCCTGCTTCTTCCTCTCCCACTCCCCCTGCTTGTGTTCCCTCTCTTGCTGGCTGTCTCTATCTCTGTCAAATAAATACATAAAATCTTTAAAAAAAAAAAAAGAAAATAATGAGAGATTCCCCTCTCATTAATTATTACCTTTTCACATATAATTAGACAATTTTAAACTATTAAGGTCATGATGTTCCTCAGAATATTACTTAGCACTAGTTTTTTTTTTTTTTGTAACTCTCATGTTTGATAAAGCCAACCTTCCATAGTTTTATCAAGATTGTTGATGTGAAGGCAGAGAGGGCAGAAGGAACACATCCCCTCGCAGCAAATTGCTCTGGAAACTGACACTCAGTTTTCAAAGGTTGCATTTATCAAAACTCTTTGCATAATTTTGTTCTACAAGTTAATAATTTGCTTAAATATTGGCACGTAAAGGTGAAATGAATTTTTAAGGAGAAAAAAGTAAGATATTCAATGTCTGTAGCATTTTCCGGAACTTTAGGCATTCTACGTAAAAGAAATGTGACTTTAGGTGGGTTGATTCTGTTCCAATGACTTGGTCATGTGTGGTTTCTGCTTTCCTTTTACGCTCCTTAGGAAAAACCCCCGAAGCTATCCTGAGATCATTTTCAAGTTTATCCGCTTGAATGTGGTAGATTCTTTAAATTCTGCCCTTTGAAAATAAAAATTCACACTTTTTGTATTTTTCCTTCTCTGCATGACTTCAGAAATGATTATTATAACTAGGTCTGCAATGCCATCTATAATTTTCTAGTGTTACAGGGGTAATCTGGTAAATCCATGAAATCTGCATGAACTTAAGTGAAGTCTTCTCCCTATAGCTCCTATTCCAGGTTGAGACTGAGCTCCCATTGCATAACCCAGGACCCAGTGTGCGGGATGTGAAAAACGTGCTTCTGGACAAGGATGAAAGCAGGATAGATAGTATTGATAATCCCACATCGTTCCTTTCCACCAGGAACTTTTAGATAGGACTTTTCTTCCCCACAACACCATCAAAAAAAAAATATGGGGTAAAAACCTGATGTTCAGAAGTTAACCAAGTTTGCATACAGCATAAAACAGAAGAGCACAGCAAGGGCTCAAATGCGGGTCAGGTCCTGTTTTTCAAACTATCCTTCGGTAATTAAATAAATGCTGATCGTCGAGAAGAAGAATCAACTTAGCTTCCTAGTGGATGAGGCCAAGCGAACTCACTGCAGCCACTGACATTGTATCTGCCCCAAGGAATGGATCCTTTTTTTTTTTTTTCTTTCTTCTCTTTTGCTTCTGAAAAAGCTTTAGTTTCTTACTTTTTTTTAATCACACTTTTGCCATTATCAATGCTTTTTTGCCAGCATCAGCTCTTTCTGGGTTTTAATTTGATATAATTCATTTGTCTTCCTGACATATCTTACAGGGTTCCGACACTCTGAGATTGCCCTTGTGGCGTGACCTTCTCCTCCAGCTCTCCTGACTCACTGGAACGTCTGAGCTCTGGTGCGGCTCATGGGCGGCTGGAGACTCCTCCTGTTCTCCTCCTGTTCTCCCTCGTTGGAACAATTTCTGATGATAAAGTAAGAGCTCACTGGGAGCCCTGTCATCCCAACATGAACCATGTGGCCTTTTATATATTTTAACAGTAGAACTGAACTGAAGAATAAAAGCCCCTATTTTTTATAGGAATTTTCCCCTTGACCCTTCCATTGCATTAAAAAAAAGAGGGAAGAGAATAACAGAGAGAAAGGAGGGAAACCTTTGAAAATCCTAAACATATGGAGCAAAAATGGATGTAGGAATGATCCCTTTCCCTGTTCTGTTTCTATTATACATATGTAGGATACCTCTTATGTTTTGGGTTGAGTCAACAGAACATAAACTAAATGGGGCATTTTCCCCACCGACGTGGCAGCAAGTGGAACGCTGTCTGACCCTCACTGTCCTGCAGCCAGAGCTGGAGACCTGGGGGCCCAGCTGTGTGACCCGCACGGTGGCCTTAGCCAGTAGGACTGGCGTGGAGGCCGGCCTCTCCTGCGGAGGCTGGAGGTGCAGACTTTCTTCTTATTTCTTGGCTGTACCCAAGTTCTCCTGTTGAGAAGGGTTTGTAGGTGTGGCACTTGTGGGACCCAGGACCAGGGGACAGGAGACAGGACCTCAGAGCTCGGCCACCAGTTCCTTCCTGCTGGAAGTCTCCGTTCCCGCTTTCTGCTCAGAACACTGACACTCCAAGAGTTTTTAAAGCTCAGCGATCGTTATTTCATTTTTGGTGATTACGTTTTTTCCAAATTTACCCTTTTCTTTTTCAACATGTTCTGTTCTTTTCAAAGATTTGTTTTAAAATTCATGTATTTAATTATTTTTAATTTACTTGATAATATTACAGCCTACCATAGTCTTCTTCAGAGAACAGGTGACCGGGCCTGTGCTCCTGCTTCCTGCCCCCCCCAGGCGTGAGGTGCAGTGACAAGTGTCCTTACTTACCAGCTGCTGCCGGGCTCCCCACACGTAGGCCCCTGATGACCTCAGGGGTGGGTGCTGGGGGGCCCTGGAGCCTGCCCACTGCCTGGTCCCCAGCAGGTGGGTCCGCTGTCCTTCAGAGTCTTCCAGTTTCTTCCTGGTGACTGGCCCCCCCCTCTGTGATTGGAGGCACAGCCATGACAGCCTCCCATTTTAATGTTCTGCGTCTGGCAATGCGGTTTAACTCTCATGACCTGTGAACCCGGGACCCGCACTTCCTTCTACAGTCACTGTGAGGATTCCTCCAGGGAGCATCCCCCCAAACCCCCGCCCCACGCTGTCCACTGGTGACATTGCTCCAAATCTCTCATCTCTGGGTCTCCACGGGCACCCGGGGTGGATCGGCAAAACGATGAGATAAACGGATGTTGGAAATAAAAGGAGATTCTAGATTCCTAGAGTTCACTCAGTGGTGTGGGGAGGAGGGCCGGAGCAAAGTGCCTTCTAATCCTTCCAAAGAGGAAGGAGAAATAGATTCAGGCTCCCCACTGGGCCAAGCAAGTGCAGCCCCGAGGACACCCTCCAGCCCCGCAGGGCTGGGTGCGGGCGTGTGGTTCAGCCCGCGCTCTTGAGGATTTTTCCTGGATGACTTTTAACCTGTGTTCTGCATCTGGTCTACAATTCTGGGGATCCTGGAGGAGTCCATCCCAGCTCCATGTTCTGGTTATTGTTCTCTTACCTGAAAGCCTTGAGCCAAACTTCAAGGTGTGTTCTCCCGGCTGACTCTGGTGCAGGAAGGACGTCTGCGGACGCTGTCATTTTGCTGTAGGGTTCATCTTTGGAGGATTTGCGTGGTTTTTTTTCTGCGTCTATCCCGTGGGAAGGCTCGCTCAGAAGTTTCCCCCTTGCTTGTGCAAGGTACACCAGCCCATGACCGATGTTGATTTTAGTTTCCCGACTTGGGTCTTGTTCACCCCCTGCGTCGGTGTGGGGGTACTTTCTCACACTACTTTACTAAAAGCACAACCTCCCGGGGTCCTGGCTTCATTCAAGGAGAACCACTTCCCCACGTCAAATATTCAGAAGTGCGTATGGAACGGCTACCCTGTTTCTCCTGGGGTCCAGGCCCTGCCCTTATGACATCTGGAGCAATAAACTGTGAGCCCTGGAGACCGCGTTCCTAAAAATCCCTACTAGTCCCTTCAGGCACCCTTCACCCCTTAGAGCACCTATGGCACCCGCTGGCTTAAATGTTACCTTTATTTCTGAGATGTTACGGGTTTCTCTTCCTGTCTTTGGAGCTCATCTTTACATTAAAAATGTTTTATTTTTAGGTGTTTAAAACCTATGGGAAGGTTTCTGGTTATTTTTAGGATCTTGAAATCATTGTTTCTCTGCACCCTATTCTCATAAGCCTATCTTTCAATGAAACAAAAGGGCAACCATGATGGAATTTGCAAAATGAATAAAACAAAATGGTATTAATTTGGATTTTATACTTGAGATACGGGGTTAATCCAGAGACTAAAACATAGATGTTGTTGGCGTTCTTCTATATGTGAATAAAGGGTGAGAATTAATCACATAAACAAGACTATGGGAATAAATTTAACTACACGGAGAAAAGAACTGTTTTTAGAAGCATTTAGAAGGATCATTTACATAAAAATAGTGGTATGCTAATTACGACTCATTCTTATCTTTATTGGAGCCCATCTAAAGAAATTAGGAACTAGAAGCATACTTATTTTATCCTAAATCCTGATTTTTTTTTTTTTGTTATAATAATATGCAGGTCTTTGGGAAATTATCTAACTTAAATTTTTCACGAATTCTCTCTATTCTCTTCTTCAATTAGTCTGAATTCATAGGTGATTGCCATGCGTAAATTAAACTGCAGAAACTTAATATATTGAGAAAAAAGTACAGGGCAGATTTTTTTTTCTTGTCATGGGTTATATTATCAAAGGCATATTTTGAATTACAAACACATTCTCCTTGAGATGTCCTTCCTCTGGCTAAGAAACTCCATCCTTATGCTTCCTCCCCCTTTCACCCCCTTATCTCCCTAAATTCAGTCCAGAACATTTCAGAAAGCCATTAACCAACTTTTTACACTTTGATATTACATAATATTGATTGAGTTAAATAAGACTTGTGCAGACATTTCTATAGGATTCCAGATCCCTGACCCCAGCATTAATTTGAAGTTCCTTATCATTGAAAGAGCCCAAGTATTGATATGGAAATGGCAACACCAAGCTTCGGCTTCCTGCTGTCTTTTAAAAAGACTGACCACGGCTGCAGTTCTGCTTTGCCAGCAAAGATCAAGTTTGTCCAAGGTCGCACTTCAGCAGCCGGCTTCCTCATTGAACCTGTGACATGCACCATTCGTCACCTAAACACCTCGACTGCCTGCCTCCGTCCCTCCTCCAGCAGAAATATACAGTCAAGGTACTGTTCTTATTTGTCCTGAAAGATGGTTTCAGTTTTAAGAGCACCAATTAATATTTTAAATACCTCCTTCTGGTGAATTATAACGTGCTGGGATGTTAAATAATCCATTGATTTATAATGATGCAGTTCTCGGAAGGGAGGCTGGTGGACGGCTGGGCCAGCGTTCAATCTGGTTACACTGGCTCGGGAATGACTACGTGGAGACACTCATACCATGAATGATGTGGTTTTGGAATATAGGCGAGGTTCAGTGGGGTGGAGTCCAGAGCCGACCACCAGGAAAGAATTCTTGAGACATCTTTGGTGCAAAATGGTGGTTTATTAAAGCACGGGGACAAGACCCATGGGCAGAAAGAGCTGCTGCCCCGGGGTTGTGAGGGGTGGCTGATTATGAACTATGGGGTTGGGGGAGGTCAGGAAACAGGGAGGTTGAGAAAGGACTTTCATATGTTAAAGAAGACTCACAGGAAACCGGAGGCCTTGCCATTGTCAGGTTAAGGTTGTTTACCCCTCTAGTGAGGCATTAACATGAAGACAGTTGGGGACTTCCTGGATTCCTAGAAGTATCTGTCTAGGGGCTGCAGGTTATGTAGACATTTAATTGTATCTACTTTCCCTTCTGGAAGCTAGGGTATTGATAGAAATGCTTTGTTCTTGTCAACTGCTAAGACATTTATAAACTGAGGGAGACTTAAGTCTTGTAGGATTGTGGTCTCTATAGGTTAACTATTTCTTTGCCCTTTAGGGCAGCCAGCAGTGCCTGAGGAATGTCACATACATCCCATGGGGGGTGCGGGGTGTCAGTTTCTGCTTTGTCCTCAGCTTGCCTTCTGTTCCCTCATCAATGAACACAGGCGCGTACACACATGCGCACGCACACACACACACACACACACACACAGGCAGCTCTCTCCTCAAAGGCTTAAAATCTAGCTGCAGTGTGCTTACATAAAATAACTTGATAGAAATCTGCATATTTTAGGATTTTTGATATAAATCTGCATGCTTGAGGAATCAACCAAGGATGATTCCTGAAGATTTCAGCCAGACAGTGGGAGCTCTGGTTTGCTTACGTTGATCAGTGAGTGATGGAAGGAGACGGGCTAGAAGTTCGGGGTGTTAAAGATTCATCAGCCATCGTGTCACAGTTGGGCTTTGAGCATTAACACCGTGCCAGATTCCAAACATTCAGACTCCTGGTCTCGAATGTGGAAAAGAGTCGCCGTTCACCATGGCAGACCTATTTTCTGCTACTTGGCACATAATTCTCTGTCATTGTTACCTGGAATCCAAGTCCTTTCTAATTATTAAATAACACAAATATTGTTATCAGAGAGTGAGAGCAAAAAGCAATGTTTTCTAAAATCCTGACGCCTGCACCCTCAGATACATACAAATGAACAAGAGTTTCTGGTTAAAGATGGCACATTGAACTAGCGTGCTTACACATGAACCTCGCCCACGAAATAAGAGCTAAGTTTCGAAAGTATACCTAAGACATAAACCAGTCTCTGTTCAAGTGAGGAAGAAGGCAGCCTGGAGCAATCTATCTGCACACACTCATACGGAGGACCAGTTACACCATTATTATTATTTTTTACTTCCAATCTGTTGTGGATCAATACTTTCGTACAATATAATAAAAAGGAAATACTAGAAAATAAAAAGGCATAAAAATTCAGGACAAACATTTTTATTCTTATATCCAACAGACATAAAATTACTCTCTCAAGTTGCTATAAAAAGTTCTCGATGGTCACTGTCATTGCTTTTATCACATTGCAGTGATATATACTCATGGTTTGCCAACACACGTGATGCTGGGAGCCTCGCTGGGGCATCACCGGGCTAGTGCGCCTGTGGAGAAGGAACACTCACTTGCAGAAGACTGGCGGTGCCTCGTATCAGAGATGCCAGGTGGCATGGAAAAACGGGCTCCAGGAAGGGTAGGACTCCCGCACTTCCCTGCCTCAAGCTGACAAGCCAGGAAAAAGTACGTGATGATCCTCCCAGTACATTGAAAAGGGTTCCCTCCAAAACCGTGAGCACGCGTACTATTTATTACACATACAGGGGACCTAGACATGCCCACATTCACAATAGCCCAGAATTTAAATGGCTGAGATGACACAGTTTTGGGGACCAGGACTTTGTTTTGGTTGCTCTCTGTCCCTATTTTTTCACGCATCATAGATATTTAATAAAAGTGTATTTTTTTTTTTAGATTCTATTTATTTACTTAGAGAGGGAGCACACGAGGGCAGAAAGCAGAGGGAGAGAGAGAATTTTAAGCAGGTTCCATACCCAGCGTGGAGCCCACTGCAGGACTTGATCTCACGACCCTGAGATCATGACCTGAGCCAAAACCAAGAGTTGGATGCTTAACCCACTGAGCCACCCAGGCACCCCTGATAAAAGTGTGTTAAATTGATGAATGAAGTCCTAGAAATAAAGAGGTACAGGCCACCTGTAAAGAGCTACCTTAAGGAGCCCTCAGTAGTTAAAGGAACATCTGGTCTCTCTCCATCTTTTTAGAAGGGTGAATACATTCGTGTTAAGGTGGTCAAAGCTAAAAGACAAGCACGCCTCTTAAAAGCTGGATGCTCTGTCCAGCCATCAGGGTTCTTCCCATGGAAAGTTATAGAAAACCTGCCCCAAGCTGGATTAAGGAGAAAGGACATTTATTGGTTCATATACCTGGGGAGGGCGGGGAGAGGGAAGGATAAATCTGGCACTGGGCATAGATGAACCAGGGGTAGTCCTTGCAACCCAGAGCTGGTTTTCCTCTCTCCTGGTCATGACAGGCTCTCACCCTGTGTGGCCGCCATGCAAGACAAGATTTCACATCCTTCAGGTTCAAGGTGAGCCGAGGGCATTTATGGAGGGTCTGTGTCTGGGCTCTTTCACGACTGGCTCATTGGTTCTGCCACCAATGTATGCCATCTTCATTATATGGCGTGAGAGTTAAGTCCCAACATGGGATAGTGAGTTCCCCAACTGTCGTCTTTGGTGCCGTGTTGGCTACTTTTGGTTCCTGACTTTTCCTATAAGCTTTGGAGTCAGTTTGTCAGGATCCACTAAACAGTTGGCTTGGATTTTGATTAAGATTGTGTTGACTTTATAGAGCAAGTTTAGAGAAACTGAGAACTTAGTAATATTGA
This sequence comes from Ailuropoda melanoleuca, assembly GCF_002007445.2. Classification (NCBI taxonomy): domain Eukaryota; kingdom Metazoa; phylum Chordata; class Mammalia; order Carnivora; family Ursidae; genus Ailuropoda; species Ailuropoda melanoleuca. The sequence goes on along the minus strand of NC_048232.1, from coordinate 2,314,026 downwards.
GTCTTTCAATCCATGGAAACAGAATATTATTCCATTTATTTAGATCTGTTTTGATTTCTTTAAACAGGCTGTTCTAGTTTTCCTTATATAAACCCTGTGCATATTTTGTTTATGCACAAGTATTTTGGGGGGCATGTTATTATAAATAGAATTATTTTTTTAATTTTCAAATTCTAATTGTCTGTTGCTGGTGTATAGGAAGGCAATGAAAGTTTCCATATTAACCATGCATCTTGCAAGCTTTCCATACAGAAGTTTTTTGGTTGATCTGAAGGATTTTCTGTATAAGAAATCATGTTATCTATGAATAAAGACAGTTTTATTTCTTTATAATATGCATACATCTTCTTTTTTAATCTTAGCATTAGTTGGAGCGTGCAGTACATTGCAGAAGAGGGTGGTCCAAGAAGACATTTTGCATTGTTCTAGATACCAGCAAGGAAGTGTCCAGTTTCTCACAATTATGGTTGAATTTAGTTGTAAGGTTTTTTTTTTAAGACATTCTTTTTCTAGTTGAGGAAGTTTCCCCTCTATTTCTGGCTTGCTAAGAGGTTTTTGTTTTGTTTTGTGTTTTGTTTCGTTTTGTTTTAATCATGAATGGGTGTTGCACTTGTTAAATGCTTTTTGCATCTATTGGTAAGATCATACAAATTTTCCCTTTAGTCTGTCCATGTGTGGCTTACGTTGATTGATTTTTGAGCATTGAACCAGCCTTGCGGACTGGACTGCATCCAACTTGGTCATGTGTATAATTTGTTTCATACAATTTTAGATTTGATTTGCTAATATTTTGTTGCGAATTTTTGCATCTACGCTCACGAGAGATATTCGTCAGCAGTTTTCTCTCCTTGTCATGTCTTTGTCCTGTTTTGGTCTGAGGGTAATTCTGGCATCAAGGGATGAGCTGGGAAATGATGTGGGTAACAAAGGCAAAAGAAAAATTAAATTTTCTTACTACCTCCAGCCCACTGACAAGTCCTTGAAACAGGCAGAGTGATATTCCTCTAGGAACTTAGCTGACACCTTGTTAATACTGTGCTAAGGGCAAAAGGCAATTAGCCCAACCCCCAGGATCCTGTAAATTCACTTTATTTATGTATTTTTTTCTTTTCCTTTTTTTCTTAATATTTTTTCATTATATTATGTTAGTCACCATACAGTACATCCCTAGTTTTTGATGTAAAGTTCCATGATTCATTAGTTGCGTATAACACCCAGTGCACCTTGCAATACGTGCCCTCCTTACTACCCATCACCGGTCTATCCCATCCCCCCCCCCCACCGGAGCCCTCAGTTTGTTCACTTTAACACATAGAAATTCCTCTGGAAGCTTCCTTTATCTGTACACCCTTAAGATACATATTGGCAATCATCCCCCAAGCATATGACCCACTGATATCCATCTGAAGGGTCTCATGACTCAGGTTTTGTTAGATGGTAATAAATGACCTTCTAACAACAGCTAGCCCCCTCAAGATCCTGGAAACCTTACTTCCAATTCCTTAGAGACTTACGCTCTCCTGAACCCCCTCCCAACTTGAGGGTATATAATGGGCCACCCCTCACAACCCCAGTGCAGCTCTTGCTGCCCACAGTTCCTGTCCCCGTGCTTTAATAAAACCACCTTTTTGCACCAAAGATGTCTCAAGAATTCTTTCTTGGCCGTCGGCTTCAAACCCTCACATCCTTCTACATCAGGAAGCATTCCCTTTGCTACTATTTTCTGGAAGAGATTATAGAGAATTGGTATCACTTTTTCCTTAAATGTTTGAAAGAATTCACCAGTGAGTCCATCTGGGCTTGGTATCTTCTTTTCCAATAGCCTATCAATTATTGATTTATTATCTTCGATAATGTCAAGGCTTTGGAGCATTTAGTATAAGTTGTCAAATCTGTGGTCATAAATTTGTTCATATTATTTCCTATTATTTTCTTAACGTCCATGGGATGTTGTGATGAGCTCTCCTTCACGACCAATATCGGCAATTTCTAACTTCACTCTCTTTATCTGTAATCTGGGTGGCGGTTTCTCAGTTGTGTTAATCTTTTCAAAAAGTTTTGCTTTCCTTGATTTTCTACATATTTCTGTCTTCAATCTTATTCATTTCTACTCCAATTTTCTTTCTTTCTTTCTGCTTGATTTGGAATTAAATCTGTCTTCTGTCTCTATTTCTTTAAGGTGGACACTTATGGTTCATGGATTTTAGATCTTTCTTCTTTTCTGTGTATTTAATTCTGTAAGATTTCCTTGAATACTGCTTTTGCTGTCTCCCACTCATTTTGATGCACTGTCTTCTCATTTCAACTTAGTTTGATTGTTTTTAAATTTCTCTTGAGACTTTTTTTTTTACCCAAGTGTTATTTAATAGTGTCTTTTTAAATTTCCTAAAGTTTAAGGATTTTACAGATATCGTTCTCATCTATTATTGATACCTAGGTTAATTTTATTGTGGTTTGAGAATATACATGGTTAAGATTTATACTCTCTTAAATTTGTTAAGGTATCGTTTAGAACCAAAATGTGGTCTCTGTTGGTCTATACTGTTCCCTGTGAGCTTGGGAACAACATATATTTTGCTGTTTTCAGATGGAGTATTCTACAGGCGGCAATTAGATGAAATTAACTGATAGTGCTGTTGGCAATGAATTCCTTCAGTTTTGTTTTCCTGAGGGGGGGAATGACCCTTCAGTTTTTGAAGGATAATTTCACCAGATACAGAACTCTAGTTTAGTGGCTTTTTTCTTCTAACACTGTAAATATTGAAATATTTCCCTTCGTTGTCTTCTTGTTTGCATGATTTCTGATGGTTAGTTCACCATAATTCTTAACCTTTTTTCTCTCTATGGGACACTTGCCAATTAAGTATGTACATTGTAGTAGATAGTTTAAAACAAAACTGTATTATGACTACTTTTTTAGGTATCTAAAATGTTTATTTGTAAAGCATTCTGAGATTGTAGGAAAACTAATAAAACTTGCAAGTTTTATGTAAGTAGAAATAAAACTGACTCAAGACTATCTTGAGTATAATTAATAATCAAACATTTTGAGAATGTTAAAAAAATTGTAGTTATTTCATTGATGGTGTTGCAATAAGGAAATGCCTTAAATTTCAACAAGCGTTTGAATGTTTTAAAAAAACAAACAGAATGTTCTAAATTTCCAAATAAATACAATTCTCTGTGTCACCATATTGACATTCTTTGAGATTAAATTTGGAGAAAGAAAAAACACCTTCATTTGGGGAAAATGAAAATCTTTCAACATTAAAATCCACTAAGGTAATAAATAGGTAATAAATAAAAAGTTAATAAATAATAAATTTATTTAATAAATAATAATAATAAATAAATAAAAAGGTAATAAAAGGCTGGTATAAGGCATATAAAATAAAAATAAAAGGACGGAAAGAAAAACTAGTGCCATGCAGTGTTATTTCTTACTGGAGCAAAACAGTGTATAAGATGAAATGTGGTTTTAGTTTTGGACAGTTTTACATAGGGTACCTAGGGGCGAAAATATGTTTTAGGAAAAAAATGCAAAGTTCGAATCTGACCCCATTGAAGTTGGAATGATTCAGCTGGTAATACCTAGAATACACAGAGATATGTGATTCCACCATTGGAAGGAGTCGCAGTTGAGGTAGACATGGGGACACGAACCTAGCGGTGTGAGTTTAAGCCGCGGTGAGAGAAGACATTGCCAAGGGATGGCATTCTATAGGCAAGGGTGTTGGGTAATTCAACATAAAAATCTCCTGCTGAATCGAAATTGGCAAGCACATTAGAGAGTATGCAAAGCATATGCAAAGCAGAGCTCAGAGTAGCAGAGTGTGCCTTTGATATTCCTTTAATATTATAAATGGGATGATGGCCGTGAGGAAATGCTACCATCTCCACTGTCCTTCAGAGGTGGGTTTCCCTGGAGGTTACTCTGTAGTGTGTCAAATCAGTGAAATCAAACACAGCAATTAGAATAGGTTTTCAATTTTCCTATTATTTTGTCACTCACCCTTAGGATTGAATTTTTAAATGTTGAATTATTTATTTCTATCGTGTGAATCCTCTTACATTCAATAATATCTGGAAGCTCCCTGTCAGGTCATTGACTCTCATGTCGGGCATGACGGAGATTTAAAACAAAGGCAACACTGGGTCTTGCCAGCATCTATAAACCGGTGCACGCTCTCCGAATGGGCCCACACAGATGCACCCAGAAAAGTGAATTTGAGAATGTTTGCTGCAATATATCAGTGGTGATGCCGGGATCTTCATACACCGTGGCATTGGAAAGACTATGATAAGTACTGAATAAAATACAGAGCTGGTCATTTGGTGTTAATAGGATTCTACTTTGGTAAAACAGGCTGGGAGATTTAGAACAGGATGCAAAGAAGGACAGATTGACAGAAATTGGATTTAGCTACGAGTTACATATGAATTTACGGGAACAATAAAACAGGTTAAGTTATTCTCGACAGGTTTAGAGGATTGAAACAAGGGAGAGCCAAGGCAAAAGCTATATAAAACACCAACGTGGGAGCGGAGATCACAAACAACAAAGGCTGGATGGGAACTTGCAGAAGAAAATTGCGGACATGCAGGCGTAGAATTCTTCCTCAAAGATATGTGGAGTATCCCAAACTTAAATTCCGGGTAAATGAACATTTGACATAAAAGGAACTCAATGTACATTTTTACTTAGGGAAATTACATTTATTTTACTGTCACTTTTTATTCTTATTTAATTAACTGACCACGTAATTGTATCTGATAACAACTTATAAAAAGATGCACATATGATTTCACTGTCATCATGGCGAGACTGAATCCTTCAAATCTCAATCCCGTGGACACTGAAGGATTAAGAATACAAGAGATTGATGTCACCCAGAAATGGAGCTGAAGACCACAGCCTCTGTTCCCTCTCAAACATCAGCAAATAGTCAGGGATCCATGCACACAGAGGGCTCAGGGAGAGCTCTGGCATCTTCTATAAGAACTTCGGCAACAAAACGCCTGAGAAGAGCCCAGCATGAGCAAGGGAGAGCGGCTTCACTCCGCCGGCCTCATCCCATCCCCACGCTGGCACTGCTCAGCTCCAGGAGCGGAGGCCCAGCTAGACAGTGTTCTCCTCGCCAGGAAAGCGAGCAGGTGAGCACCGGCTTGCCCAGCGCTCCGGGCGCCGCACACGTTGGCTTCCTCTGCACGCCAACTGTGGAGATAGCCATGCACAAGGGCCGCCATGCTTCCCAGAGGCCTGTTTGCAGACAACCCAGCATCGTTCCTCGTTGAAGAAACCGTGGGTCAGCATAGCCATCATGGACACCCCAAAGATTGTGCGGACCTTTGCCCCACGGGTGTCCAGTTCACAGATGCCAGCTAGCTACCTGAGCCCTTCCCCACCCTGCTGGTTGCTCCCCTGGAGCCCATGAAGGAACCTCACCAGCAGACATCCTGGGCCTCTGCAGCTGCCCTAGTGCGCACGCCCGCCTGGACCCCAGTGGCTGACCCCACAGGTGTGTGTGGGCCCCGGGCTCCGCTTCCCGCTGATGAAAGAAACTGAAGACACAAACGGGTGAAAAGATACCCGCGTTCGTAGATCAGAAGTGTTAGAATTGCTGACATGTTCATACTACCCCCAGGCCGTCTATAGTTTCAACACAATCCCTATCAAAATCACATTGGCGTTTTTCACAGAAAAGAAAAAAGCAGTCCTAAAATTTTTATGGAACCACATACAATCTGTATAACCAAAGCAATCTTGAGAAAGAACAAAGTAGAAGGGGTCACATTTCCGGATTTCAAACCATCCTGGAAACCTCTAGTGGTCTACAGGATGGTACTGGCCTCAAATGACACGTAGACCAATGGGACAGACCTGAGAGCCCAGAAATGACCGCAAGCATATGTGGTCCGCTAATGTTGGATACGGCAGCAGGCCCACTCAATGGGAAAAGGGCAGTGTCTTCCACAGATGGTGATGGCACACTGGACAGCCACATGCAGAGGAGCGAAATTGAACCCCGGTCTCATTCCACTCGCACAAATTCACTTAAAATGGATGAAGGACTTACACATAAGATGTGAAACTGTAAAACTCCTGGGAGAAAATGGAGAAACTCCTATCATGAGTCTCGGCCATGAGGTTTTTGGATAAGACACCAAAAGAACAAACAGCAGAAGCAAAAACCAACAAGTGGGTCTGTGTCAAACTAAAAAGCTTTTGCACAGCAAAAAAACAAAACAAAACGAAACAAAACATCACCCACTGTGGAGTGGGAGAACCTATTTGCAAACAATATATCTGATAAGGGGTTAATATCCAAAATACGTGGAACACGTACAATTCAATAGCAAAAAGGTAAATAATGCAAAAAAAAGTTTGGCAGAAAAACTGAATAGCCCTGCCTTCAAGCTGACGAACAAATGGCCAACACGTTTTTAAAAGGTGTGCAGCATCACTAATCATCAGGATATGATGCTCAACGAAACAAGTCGTGTATTGAATCATTACAACGTACTTTAAACTTAATTCAATGTTATATGTCAATTATATCTCAATGATGCTGGAAAAACAATGGAATATTAAAGAACATTTAGCTGGTTTTCATATCTTGATTGTTGTGAATAATGCTGTAATGACCGTGGGAGTGCAGACATCTCTTCGAGATACTAATTCCATTTCCTTTGGGGATATGTATACCCAGAAGTGGCATTGCTGGGTCGTACGGTGGTTCTATTTTTAACTTTCTGAAGACCCTCCGTACCATTTTCCAGAGTGGCTGCCCCAGTTTGCACCAACAGTGTAAGAGGTTCCCCTTTCTCCGTATCCTCGCCAACACTGTTGTTTCTTATGTTGTTGGTTTCAGCCATTCTGACAGGTGTGAGGTGACATCTCACTGTGGTTTTGTGGTTTTGATTTGCATTTCCCTGATCATGAGTGATACTGAGCACTTTCTAATACCCCTGTTGGCCATCTGGATGCCTTTGGAGAAATGTCTGTACATGTCCTTTGTTCATTTTTAAATTTTGTTATTGGGTTGAGTTACATGTGTATTTTGGAGATTTGCTAAGAGGGCAGATTTTAAGTGTTCTACACACACACATACACATGCACACACACACGTGTGCATGCACACACCCACACAAGAAAGAAAATGGTGCCCATGTGAAGGGATGGATATGTTAATTCGCTTGATTGTGATGATTATTCCACAAATATACATATATTAATAACGTCCATTTGTACATATTAAATATATATAATTTCTGTCGATTTATCTTAGTAACGATGGCAAAGAAAAGAGAAAAATTAAAGAAAGGAAACACATTAACTAAGGGCCTACTATGCTCTGGTCAGTTTATGTAACATCCAATTTGAAGAGAAAACTCAGGTGTTGCCCTTACTTTACAGATGCAGAAACCAAAGAGGAGCATCTCGGGAAGCGATGCAGAAACCAAAGAGGAGCATCTCGGGAAGCGACTAACTTCAGAGATGGGCTTCAAGCCCGTGTGGTCTGCTCGCAAATCCTCGTTGGTTTTCCCCTAGACCATTTGCCCTGCGCCCCCGCCTTACACCTTAATTCTATAAATTGTTTACAGAAAAATCAAGTTGGGATTATACATTCCCTGTGAAGAGGGCCAATCATTTTTCTCACCCATTCCCCCACCCTTCCCCTCTGGTTGCCAATACTTGTCTCTACATTTAAGAGTCTAGTTTTGTCTCTTTATTTATTTGTTCCTTTGTCTTATTTCTTAAACTCCACAGTGAAATCATATGGTATTTGTGTTCTCTGACGGACTCATTTCACTAAGCATGATAACCTCTACGAACGTCCATGTTGCTGCAAATGGCAAGATGTCATTCTTTTTTACGAAGGCCGATCTTTTTAATCTCCAAAAGCAACTCTGTGCAAGCAATTAACACATTAGCAGTGGGGCCAAGCCACGCACCCACCCAACTTCAGAGGATGGTGCGTTTTGCTGGCAATATTGGGCCACGTATGCAATGATTTTTTTGCCCCTTGCTTTAATTTTTTCTCAGATCCAAATTATTAGCAGAGGTGCAAGAGTCTGGGCTTATCTCTGTCAGTTAATTTGTAAGGAGTGATGCCAAGTTGACTACATATTCTGGAATAAAATCAGATGACATAAAACCATCAGACAGAATAAACCAGGGTCACTGTCCAGCCGCGTTGAATTCCAAAGAAACCAACTAAAAGTCACTATTTATTAAGCTTCTTCTCCATAGCATACAACTCACATAAATGACGACCCAGTCCTGTAAGTAAGTGCTATCCTTTGTACAGATTAGGAATGAGGGACTCAGGATTTCTGTAAATTCCCCGAAGCTTGTGTAGTTGCTCTGCAATGTTGTCGGGAACCAGAATCCACCCACCTCATTTGAAAGCTGTTTTCCAGTGCACCATGCTGTCCCCTAAAGGCCCCTCTATGTAAACACTAAGTCGGGTGTGTTTACTCTGGGGTCTCCTGGTACAACTGCGAGGATGGAGTTCAGCGCCATTCATGGTGTGGTTCTAATAGCCACATCCAGGTGACATGAAAAGATCAGTCATTCCTCATCTTCAGCTGCTCCCACACGTGTGGTGATCCTTTCTTTGAACTGTTCACCTGTGATACCTGAATGCATGCACATGCCTGCGAGTCACTAACCCACACCCGGGCCCACAACTTTGCTTTATTCCTTAAAGCAACTCAGGTGATGAACACGTGGCTGGAACTCACAGAACACCAGACCGGGTTAGATTTTGTTCGCCACTTTTACTTACCATACATGGGCAAAGAATTGCATTCTACGAAAATTGCGAGTTATGGAAAAATCCCCTAACATGAAAGGAATACAAACATAAAGCCACATCATTTAAATTCTAGGTAATGGACATATTTTTCAAAAAGTAATTTGAATAGAATGCTGCCACCATTGCCGTTTGTGAGTGATGGGTGAAATTTTATTTTATTTTATTTTTTCTAAGTGGGTATTGGCAAAAATTGATGTTTTCTTCACTGCTAACTTTGCATCAGAAAAATCCTGCCGTGGTCAGAGCTCCTTTGCCTGGTTTGTGGCTGTTTTCTTTTCAAAAGAAGATACTAGAGAGAGAGAGAGATTTTCACTTGCTTTTGGTTGCTAGGGAGGAAAATTATCTTTAAGTCATGGTGTGAAATTGGTTTCTCCATCCACTGCTTCTGCTAAACTTGGCTGTTTGTGTTTCAAAAGTATCCCCACATATCCAGTGTGTCCATTAAAATAATTTCTTTATTTTCACACCTCAACATGGTTAATGTACTTGCTGTTTTCTTCAATGGTTGATGCATTTAGAATCTCTGCTTCCTCTCTCGTTTATCCACAAGCCGCTAACTGAAAAGGGGGGCTTGCAAGAGAGACTTCGTGCACAGTCACAGTTGGAGCCTGCGGCCGTTCTCACACACTGAGGACGCCGCTCAGGGTCTGCTTTCCACGCCTGTGGCTTGGGGTGGGGCAGGCACTGGCAGCCCCCGCTTCTCCCCACATGGCCTCTGAGGTGCGTGAGACTAAGGACCCCAAGTCTTCACTCACTCCATACTACCCCCAGGCTCGTATCCTCACGTGTGCCCAGCGCAGCTGTGATGGCAGCAGAGGTCCTTCTCGGAGTTTTGCTGGTGTTTCCTGGCCTCCCGTGTGACCCCCAGACATACCTGCTGAGTTTGTCGGGAGGTGACATGTGTGGAACACAGCCGGGTTTCCCGCTCTCCTGGCTGAGGCCATTCCCGTTTACCCCCAGCCAGAGGCCCCTGGCACACACAGGTCTGGGCGAGGCCGGCAGAGGCCAGGGTGCCCGGCCAGGGGCAGCCCAGGCCGGATACTCCCCTGCGGCAGAGCCTGCCCTGGGCAGCGTAGTCCCGTAGGAGGCTCTGTGGTTTTTGTTCCCCTACCGAACGAGTATTTTTCCAGAGTATGAATAATAACCAATTTAATGGGTATCGACACTTGGTGTCAATGCGAAAAAAGAGCAGGGATAAAACTAAAATAGAAAACAGCATACTTGATAAAGCAAAAAAATTGTTTCTGGAACTTTGTTGAGATGTACGTGCAAGCATGCGTGTGTGTGCGTGCGATGTGAGTGTGTGTGTATTTTCTGAGCTGCTGAGCAGAATGTGCTTCCCGTTCTGGGCCTCGATCAAAAAGTGGGGCACAACTCCGCTTTATCGAGTGTGTTGACCTGGGAGGTATTGACAGCCGCGCGTCCCTTGGATGACGGGGCTGACACTAAGACGTGGGCAGCGCAGAATGGGTCGATCCCCTCTGCAGCTCAGAGCACCTGCTCCCCCGCCCCTTGGTCGCGCACGTCATCTCTGAGCGTGAAGGACAGCAAAACCTTCAGGAATAATGATTCTCTCAGTGGAAAGCTACATAGTTTATAGGGTTTTCTAATCAGGGAAGACACGTAGGAAATTGGAATGGAAGTGCTTATAGAATGACCTTACCTCTTTTGACAAGTAAATGGGAGGTCAGTCTATGGATACCTAACAATTAAAAGGCCAGGGGCGCAGGAGAATGAAGTCTGAACTCACACCTCTCGTCTCTTCAATGTGTGTGCAGAATTCGTTTGGCGTCCTAGCGCACAGGACACCTGCACGGGTGGTGGCGGACAGCCCCGGGCCACGGATGATTGACCTCAGCTGCTTTATAGACTCCAAGCAAAAGCACACGGTAAACAATAGTCAGCTCTTACGTGAGGGAAGGTCACACATCTGCAGGTAGCTGACCCCATCTGGCGGTTCTCCAAGCGGCTTGCCAGGACCGGACCCCTGTCCCCACACTGGTCTCAGGGTTGGCTCGCCATCAGGATGGCGCCTCGTCCTCCGCCCCACCCCCGAGTGCCTCTGTTGGCTGGACACTTTGTCCCTGAATGGCAATCCCAGGTTGGAGGAAATGGAACAGGGCTATTGTTGTCTAGCACGGAATTAAAACAACTATGCTGGATAAATAGAGCTCAGACAACAATGGGAAAAAAATCAATGGGAGAGGCAGAAGGCAAAGAATGCGTGAAATATGTCCGTGAGTCACATATGCTTGTAATGCTTTATGTTAATATAGCACTTTACAGTTTACAAAATGTATGTAGAAAGTAAATACATGTGAATATACACAAGCCCATAAAAATAAGATACATGACACTTCATTTCATTTCCTCGACATGTGATTTTATGCCTCTTATATAACAGGCGAGGCAGACAGGGCTGAGATTTTCTCTTCACTCAAGCACAGCTTAGCCGTAGAGGTGGGTTCCCCAGTGAGGTTCTCTTGACCTCCCTCCAGCTCTGTCCTCTCTAGCCTACGTCTCCATATGCCTTGGATATTATTAAATGATTCTCCTTTCAAAGGAATCATGCTCGTCAACTCATATCATATCAACCGCTCATAAACTCCCAGAGTTGTAAGCATTTCTTTTTTATAACATCAACATAAGAGACCACATGCAGAATATGGCCATTTATGTATCAACACACTCCTCAAATGACCTGTTGAAAAGAGAAAAAATATACACACATATATATGCATATGGAAGGCCATTCTTCGTGATCATGGATCATGGTATGTCCCCTGCCAGCTAAGTACGGAAGGCCAGTCTTGATGAATAAAAAAGGATTAGATATATATACGTTTAAAATACCCACATGATTTCTAGCCATATAAAATAATTAAAACAATGAATTCTGATTAAGCTCTGAACTTTGAGACTTAGATTTTTCCCCCGGCTTTACTGAAATATAATTGATACCAAAAACTGATCATTTTAACGTCTGCAGTTGGATGGGTTTGGGTATATGCGTACATTCGTGAAACCATCGCCACAATCAATATAAGCCTATCCATCACCAGCAAGTTTCCTCTGCCCCTTGGTCTGTTTTGCTTCCGTGATAGGAACTCTTTACATGAGCGCTACTATCTTAACGGATGTTTCGGTGCACAGCGCAGCGTGTTAACCGCAGGCGCCGTGCTGCCGAGTACATCTCTAGGGTCAATCGCGGGGCATGACTGAAACTCCACATCTCATCTCCCCCTCCTCTGGCTCCTGGCCATGACCTTTCTACTCTCTGCTTCTACGAGTTTGGCTATTTCGATACCTCATGCGAATGGAATCCTACAGTATTTGTTCTTCTATGACGGGGCTATTTCATTGGGCATAATGTTCTCCAATAAACTTTGAGATGGCACTTGAAGGTGATATAAAGCTTTCGTGTTTATTCCGTATGGCAAAATCCAGACTCACAGTGTTTAGCTGATATCATATCACTAACGGTTTGCAGCAAGTAGCCGCAAGTCTTCACTGGCAGACAAGGGTGAGCGTCCAGAGGTCTGTGTCTGGGGCCGCAGGTAGGAGAGCCCGTGGAGGCTGGCAGGTGCCCTCTCTGCCTGGGTGTTGGCTGATTCAGCATGGCCTCCCCTGGGGCGTTCCTGTGGTGATGGCAGGTGTAAGACAGACCAAGCAAAACACACGGTGGCCTTGAGGTCTGGTCCTGGAGCATTTCTCTGTCCTGTGCACTGTACCCTATTGGCCAAAGAAAGGTGGAGGCAAGCGAAGGTCAAGGAGTGGGGGAATACAGTCCGTATGTTCAGAGGAATTACATATACAGTTGGCATTGTGGCTGCAGGGAAGAGAAGAATCGGGCCTTCAAAGCAGAATCCGTATACTGCCCTGGATCTCTCCAATTTGGAAAATCAATCTGCTTGCATTTTCACATGTATAAGCCTGAACAATGATTGTACTTCACCTATTGTTCTGATTATTAAAATACAGATACATTATAGAATATTTGGAAATTATTTTACAATTTCAAAATATCTTAAATATTACGGTTATGAGGATAAACAAAAGCTACTCTAAAACTTTTTCTGTGCGTAAGTGTGTTAACTTACATGGTACATTAAGGTTAGCATTTAAAAAAAAGAGAGGAATTATTTGCCTAAATTCTGCCAGACCCTCCTTAAAATATATGAGTGCATAATCTAATGACTCGTTTACTCTAATAAGCCTGAGTGTCTGTATATGCTTCGGTTAAAAATCCTCTCAGGAAATCAAATCATGGGATTACGTGGGAAGTTAAAACCACTTCGTACAATCAACCAGGCTGCCACATGCCCAGTAGACTGATGGAGATCATAATCACATAATTTAGCAATGCGGCTTGTGGTGGCGGGGTGCGTAATTTACTCAGGAAAATGAACGGCACGTCCTTTACGGAACCAGAGTAAGAATCCGATAGGATGCTTGACAGAATTCTAAACAGGCAGAAACTTCTCTGAGAGAGAAGTTAACAAGAGGTTAATACGGTCCTAGTAGAGGGCACGCAACGGAACGCGATACAGAATTTTTGGCTTTGTGGCTGACCTGTCCAGGTTCGCTAAGGCTACGTTTAAGGCCATATGTGTGACAATTATCACACCGGTGGGATGGTGCCTGATGATTGTAAAGCACTTTGCCTGTGCTGAAGTTTTCCTACTCATGTCTCTTCCCCCACCTGGGGAAGAGGCAACACGCGTGATGCCCATTTGCCAAAGGTACACGGGAAAGTGGGATGCCGCTGTGTTTCTCAGAACCCACTCTACGGTTCAGTTTCATCTTCACAGCTCAGACATCAGTTACTTTTTAATTTCCGTTTATCTAGTGGCGTCCTAATTGGGGGGAAAACCGACCTCTGATTATTAACTAAGTTTATAGAGAGTATAGATGAAGTAATTTCTTTGGGTAGGAAAACTCATGCGGTGGACACGCTCTAAGTGACAGGAAGACAGCCATGATGTGTTTTCAAATAACCCTTCATTTTCCATTTCCTGCTTTTCTAGGCAGGACGGTAGCTGGGGTGCTCGGGGTGGATGGCCCGTGCAGGGAACACATCTTCCAAGTAATGTACATTGTACACCGTGTAGATTAGTCTGTGTATGTATTAAATATATGTGTTATATAGACTTGATGGATGGACCATAACTTAGCTGTATATTAATTAAATCGATGTATGTATTCATGTATACTGTCTATATTTATATACGTAATGTATGATACACGGATGTAAAACATATAAATTGTACATTATATAGAAAATATAATACATATATAAAGATATGAAATATAATATATAATTATGTATGTTTTAAAATTTGATTATAGTGATAATTGTATAACTCCATAAAGTTACTAAAAAATCATTTAATTGTATCCTTGTAATTATACCCCAGTAGAGATGCCAATGAATGTATAATTGTAAAAACCATAAAAAATATAACTATATATAAGTATACAAATATTATATATTATTTGTATGTACATATATTGTATGCATGTATATATATATGTAAATATTTAAATAATGCCCCTTATCCACTATCCCCATTTACGGAATAAATACCTGAAATTTGCATTTGGAGAGTCTCTGTGTGATGTTGACTGCCTAAACTTTTGTTTTAACGTTGATTATAAAGACACATGATAAACTTCATTGGGGGAACTTCACCTCAAGTGAAATGTTAGTGTTTCCGATCTAGAAGTTTCTATTTTTTGCTATCATTTATCTATAACTTGGCTTATTGACCTCTTAAAATTTGTATTTATTACTCTAAATCCCCCTTACACATTTTCCTTTTCTCCATGATGTTTAGCTTTTGCTCCCTGTTGATTTCCCACTGCCTGTGTTGTAGGAACTCTGACAGGTGGGGCTGGTGACGGGGCTCAGCCACCTGCTGGCATTAGAACCGGGACCTTCCCTTTGCCTCTCATGGCGTGTTTTCTCGAGTGAAAAACGAAGCTGTCCTTGTATGTCCTTTTTAAGGAATACTTAATTTCCATAGTGGTAGGATTCTTGGGTTTTTTATTGATTTATTTATATTATTTATGTTTTTATTCATTCGGGTGGCAGGACATTGAGAGGTGGCATTCCTCAGAGACAGAGCTCAGATCGGACTTGAGGGTTTTTCTGGCCGTACAACGTCGGGCACATTGCCTCTGGGTCCATTTCTCCATCTAGAAAGTGGAGGGTAACAAATAATGGGCTTTTTATGAAGATGAAATGAGTTAGTACAGGTGCACGTCTCCGAGACAATGCTGGTTTTAAATGTTATATAAGCAGCAGCTATAATATTAATTAAAATAGAAATATATTTTGAATATGATCTTTTTCATACATATATTGAACCCGGTGTTCAAGTTATTATTTTATTTTTAACTCTGTTCTTTATTATGGAGCTTTATTACAACAAAGCAGTGTTCCCGACCAAGCGGTGTATTGCCCTTTTTATACTTTATCGGGCTATTTGGTTGAATTCAATCGTCAAACAGAACTGAGATGGGAGGTTTGGCCCCATCCAGTGGCTTGCTTTGGCCAACAGCACCCAGCCGAGTGCGATGTGCCAGCTCTGGGACTGGATCTCAAGCCGCCCCATGAGGTGGCCCTGAGGATTTCCCCTTCTGCCATGTTGTGAGAACTTGCCTGGGAAGGCCTTCTGGAGTAGAAGAGATGGACGGAGCAGAACTTGGCTGCCCAAGCCCTTGAAAGCACAGCCCCATGTGTGAGCGGAACAGCCAGATGGGAAGGACCGCCCTGCCTTGCCCAAGCTAGACCGCTCACCTTCCAGCTCACGCACTAAGTGAATGCTCACTGTTTAAACCCCCTGCGTCTTGGGATGATGCAATACAGCATCATGGAGGCAGATAGAAAAGTCTAGAGTAAATATGTTTAAGTCAACCAGCACTACTAACAGAATAATTCTATTAGCTAACACAAACAAAACACACCAGGATGCAAGAAACAGATGTGGTATTTCATGCAGGGGAGTTCAAAACCAGACAAGTCTAGACAGTGTGTTAAGCATTCCAGAGTCACACCTGACTTCGCGTGTATGATTAGCTAAGAGGATTTAACACATGATTTAGCACAAAGATGTGCATGGACAGGAGCCCATGAAGCACACTAAATTGCTATATTCTCTTCTGATATTTTAGAACCTCTGATTCGCAGGAGAAAGGCCACGAAGTTCCCTTTCCGGAAGGCACCTCAGGTCTGTTTTGGCAAGGCTAAAGACCGAGAGAAGGAGAGAAATATGAAGGGCTGAGTTCAATATTCCCAAACGTTTTCATAGCTCTTGTATTCATTCCAGGAAGGAGAGAAGAGAGAAAGGAAAAATAGGGGACAAAAGGCGGATTAAATTAAAAATAAGGTGACTTGTCAGTAAAATGTCTTCTTAACCCACATCTTCCAATTGATTGATAAACTAAATTTCCCATTTGAGTGAGTTCTTCAAAACGCTTGCAGAGAAACACTACAGCCTGATCCGGGGGGTGAGACTTCTCTTACGGTGAAGGTCAGGCTTATTGACCATTCCTCCTGGTGAATCTTCTGGTATTTGGATTATAGTTTTTTAGAAACCCTATTTTCATACAGAATTTCTTGCTATCAAGCAGTCAGTAAGGTTAGGCTACTTTTTTGTTTTTTGTTTTTTTTTGGATCATCTATAGTATACTTCCCCTAAAAATACTTTTTTGAAGAAAGGGAAGGATCACTTTTACGTGCTCATAGAGCAATCAACAATATAGGCCATGATCTGATCCATAAAACAACATTGAGCAGATTAAAAAAAAAAAAAAAAGTAAAACCATACAGATTTACGTTTTCTGATCCTACCTGATAAAACCAGAGATCGGTAACAGAAAAATAGGAAAATCTCTAAACACTTGGAAATTAACAAAACTACTTTTAAAACACCCATGTTTCCACGTCGCAGTCTCCAGGGAAATTAAAAGCGATTTTGAACTGAATGAAAAGGAAAGCACAACATGTCAAAACGTGAAACTAAAGCAGTGTTTAGAGGAAAGAGATACCATGAAATCCTTATATCAGAAAAGAAGGAAGGTGTCAAATTAGAAACGCAATCTTCCATCTTAAGTGGCTTGAAAGAGAAGAGTGAAGTAAACAGACAGGGAGCATCACGGGTGGGTTCTGTCCATGTGGAGTGAACGGGATGGACCCCCCCCAATATTGTGCTTAGAAGAGAGTGCAGACGTGGCACAGACATCAAGAGGTGTACAAAGTTTCATTACTCACCTAAGGTGTCTCCCTGGGGAGAGCACAGTGGCTCCCCGGTGGGTCTGAAGTAACTTGAGGCTGCGGAGAGCGGGGCTGGCTGGCGCTGGGGTAGGGTTTCCATGCCGGGGCGCGGGACTCGAAAACACATTCCCCTGAACAACATGGACAGTAGTCTGGTCAGTGCACAAAGGGTTACTCAGGGGGCGCCTGGGTGGCACAGCGGTTAGGCGTCTGCCTTCGGCTCAGGGCGTGATCCCGGCGTTATGGGATAGCCCCAGATCAGGCTCCTCTGCTATGAGCCTGCTTCTTCCTCTCCCACTCCCCCTGCTTGTGTTCCCTCTCTCGCTGGCTGTCTCTATCTCTGTCGAATAAATAAATAAAATCTTTAAAAAAAAAACAAAAAAAAAAACAAAAAAAAACCAAAGGGTTACTCAGCGTCATCAGACATAAAGTGCATGAGCTATGAGCGTGATAAGGTATTCCCATACACGTATTAGAATGGCTACAATTGAAAACAGTGACTCTCATCGATGTTCTTTTTTTTTATAATAATTTTTTATTATGTTAGTCACCATACAGTACATCCTTAGTTTTTGATGTAAAGTTCCATGATTCATTATTTGCATGTAACACCCAGTGTTCCATGCAATATGTGCCCTCCGTAATACCCATCACCGGCCTGTCCCAATCATTGATGTTCTCAACAGGTGATTCTGAACTTGTAAGCCCATCGCTCAATCTCTAGAGATTGAATGATGGTCTTCGCGCATTTTGACCAGGTTGATAGAGGTTTGTCCCGGGGGGGAGAGTACGCTCATTTCTGTTTTCTTCTTGTCCTTGTGTCTGCTACTATCTTCATTGTATCCTTTCTTCTCATCTTACAAAGTTTCCCTTTTTTCCCACAATACTGACTTCATGAGTATTTTTTTCTTTCAGTATCACTCAAGCTTAGTATTTGTTAATTTTTTGAAGAGATCTCTTTTTCAACCCATACTTCCTCTTAAAATAATATTCCACAGCAATAGTGGAATTGATCTTTAAATCAATAAATGTATGGCAGAGATAATAGAAGAAGACGCAGAGGAAAACCGTTACTTCCTTTGCATTCAGAATCGTCAACCTTCCAGGCGCCGAGCCTCTGTCCCACACCCGTGTGATTTTGCTCCGAAATATTTACGAAATCACCTTTGTTATCAGACAAAGGCTGAAAGTATGGGTATTTCAGAGACGTTTACCTGAGGACTCCCCAAAACTGAGAGAGCATCACAACCCAAACGAATACGTAATGAGAGACACCACGGCAAGTTTCCGAGGGCGGGCTTTTTGAAGACAGGACACTTTCTTCCGCTTAGGTGATGGCTTTTTCTTCCCAATCCAGTAGCTATTCTGTATCCTAAACTGCTCAGTTTGTCATCATCCGTAACAGTGTT
The DNA here is from genome assembly GCF_002007445.2 of Ailuropoda melanoleuca. Taxonomy (NCBI): domain Eukaryota; kingdom Metazoa; phylum Chordata; class Mammalia; order Carnivora; family Ursidae; genus Ailuropoda; species Ailuropoda melanoleuca. The sequence continues at coordinate 2,295,517 of NC_048232.1, read as the reverse complement.
TACCATTTAAAATTTGGACCCCTAAATGTTTGGCATGCTTTATTATTACGTTTTCCATCACTGGTTAGCTTTAAAAGCGATAAAATATGGGTCATAGATTATAACTCTAGGCAAATTTCTCTGAATTATTTTTCTTACATGGATTTTTAGAAATAGCATCAAAAAAATAGAGTTGTCTTGGTGTAACCAGGGTATGAACTCTCCTGCCTGTTTATATTTGAGCGAAACTTTGTGGTTTCTAAGAGGTTGTGTCTATTTTAGGGACTATCTCGAGTTAGGTTGATTTCATGGACTCACTGTCCTCAACATTTGGTGGGAAGTAAAGACAGTTCACACCGTTGAATGTGGCTCACTTAGTCTTGATGTTCCAATTTGAATAAATAAAGCTGTGTTACAACAGATACATAAAGTAGCAACACAGGGGTTATGACCACGTCTCAAGAGCAGGTGCCAAGTGACTGGTTAGCGAGGCAGAAGGCTACGCTGTAGGATCTGGTCGGGATGCATCGCTGCGCAAGACAGGCACCAGGGGGCGCGCTGAGCTGCCAAGGTTCTGTCTGGAAGGCAAACACCACCCCGACCCAATCAGTCAGCAGCGAGGAAGCTGGCAGGTCTCAAAATGAAGTGGCATCGTGTTGCTATAGCTACCGTGACGGCTGGGGCGCCTGGGGGGCTCAGTCTGTGAAGCGTCTGCCTTCCGCTCAGGTCATGATCTCGGGGTCCTGGGATGGAGTCCCACATCAGGCTCCTCGCTCAGCACAGAGGCTGCTTCTCCCTCTGGCTCTCCAGCTCATGCTTGCTTGCGCAATCTCTCTCTCTCTCAAATAAATAAATAAAAATCTTTAAAAAGAAAAAAGATATTTGACAGATGATCTGGAGTTGGGGCAAGTCAAAATATATTTGTGTGGCAAGATGCTCACTTTACAATTGTTTAAATATTGTGTTTGATTTAATAATGTGATAGGAAAGCTTTTGTGTGTGTGTATGTATTTTTCATTTTTATTAAAGATTTTATTTATTTATTTGACACAGAGAGAGAGTGAACACAAGCAGGGGGAGCAGCAGGCAGAGGGAGAAGCAGACTCCCCACTGAGCAGAGAGCACAATGAGGGACTCGATTCCAGGACCCTGGGATCCTGACCTGAGCCGAAGGCAGATGCTTCACTGACTGAGCCCCCCAGGAGCCCCTGTATTTTTCACTTTAGGAGCCACATGACATTGAGGTTTTTTTTTTTTTTTTAAAGATTTTATTTATTTATTTGACAGAGATAGAGACAGCCAACGAGAGAGGGAACACAGCAGGGGGAGTGGGAGAGGAAGAAGCAGGCTCCTAGCGGAGGAGCCTGATGTGGGGCTCGATCCCATAACTCCGTGATCACGTCCTGAGCCGAAGGCAGACGCTTAATCGCTGTGCCACCCAGGCGCCCTGAGGGTTTTTTTAGACTACTTTTTCAGCCAGTTTTCTGTTCACAGCAAAGGTACACCGGAAAGTACAGGGATTTCTCCTATACTCGCTGTCCCCAGACAAGCACAGCTTCCCACACTGTCCACATTCGCCACCTGATAGTACGTTTGTTATCACTGATAAACCTACATTGACATGTCATCATCACCCAAAGTTCACCGTTCACAGGAAGGCTCACTCTTGGTGCTGTGCATTCTCTGGGTTTGGACAAATGCATAATGACCTGTACCCACCATCACAGCATCACCCAGCGTCATTTCACTGCCCTAAAAACCCTGCGCTCTACCTATTCATCCCTCCCCTACAAGTATTTTTATAGAGGTACATTTTCTTTCATGTAGGTGACTGCTTTTTTCCTAACCCAAGAAATATAACATCTATACATTAATATATATGTAATATTAAAACAAAATATCATATATATTATCTTAAAACTATGACAGACTATCGTTCAATCTAAACAATACCCTCTTTGATCCTAGTTTTCCTAAATGCATCAACAGAAATTACAGGTAAGAAATTATACCTGTTTCATTTCGCCAGGATTATAAAAATGCGTGAACGATTACTTAGGAACTTTGCTCTCGAGACGGATTCCTATGTTGACATATGACATTAATGAGCTCTTCCTTATTTTTAACTGAGATCACTAGTTGGGCTTTTTTGCAATGTTATTTATGAAATCGGTAAGAAAGTAGCGTGATCGCCAACAAGGGCACTTGTATCTCGGTAAATCAAGAAACTGACATGATTTCTTTCTTGGAGGGTAATTTTCTGTGCAGTGAGACCAATATTTGTCCTACAAAATTACGAAATGCTCCCCTAAAGTTCTCCATTTCATTTCAGATGTTTTAATTAGCTGATCTATCAATATATACATTTGCGAAAGAAGCATGCCCAGAACGTCTAGAGAATATCATTCTCCTTGACCCGTGTCTAAATTCCCTGTAGGAAGGGATAACGCAAGGCATGACATCGAGGGTGGTGTTGATGTGTTCAGAAGGCGGACACGGCCATAAACATTAGCTGGTGAAATAAGCACAGTAAACAGCCACAATTTTGTCTTTACGAAGATACATCGAACAGCAGTGCCCTTTGGGGGTTACAGAGAGCAGAACCGAGCTACTAAAAATGGAAATTTATTCCTCAACATATTGCTGCTTAAATGGGGAATATTCTGATGTCTCTAAGGCTTTTCTGGATAATTTTATCAGTTTATGACCCTAATACTTCAAGGCCACGAAATAGCTTTTCCTTTTTTCTTTTCTTCCTTTAGAGAAAGTTAGAGTGTGTCATCTTTTCTATGGGCACCATTTCTCTGTGTCACTCAAGGTTTGGTCCCATGATCTAATTAAAAATATACCACACGGTGTGGCAGAAAAGCAGTGCCTACCTTACAATACATCATACAGACACATAAAAATAAAACGTGATAATTAAGTCACCATAGACGTTTACGGAATTATCTTTCCGACTTTTTTTCCTTAACACAAGTATATTTATAGGGCGGTTTCGGCACTGCCCCGGTCTCTTGTGTATTAAATGGCTCGCACGATGTTGATGAAATAAGCCCATGCCTTCAGAAGTGAAATTCCACAGTAGCAACATATTCACGGTGATATAAACAGAATTCGCCATCCACTAGCAGGGGCAATAACACGGAGCCCTGTTAATTTTCTTTACCCTTGGGCTGAAAAATGTATTCAGGTCATGAGAAGCATATGATTTCGTGTAGGGGCCATTTAATAATTTTTTAAAATTGATCACAGCTCTTAAATTGCCTTTACGCCTACGTCTTCATTCAAAGTACCTTTTTTTTTTTTTTTGGAGACTTTCTGCGTGTTGTGAAGTTTCTGTAGAGAAGATAATTTTGTTTAGCAAAGCAAGTCTGAATATCCCTTCATATTTTTTCAAACGATAATGGAAATACACTGTGTCTAATTTGATCAAGTAACTTACAAATAATGTTCATTTATTTAGAACCTTAATGAACATACCTTTAATGACTACAGTACTGACCATACCCAGTAAGTTCTAGCTTCCGTAGCAGTGGGGCTTTAAATACTTGGGTGGAGATCCTCAGAAGTAATTTTAAGAAGACTAGAGGAGTACTAGTCTCCATTTAACCAGACATCACTCTTAGAAAACTTGAACACCTGCCATGCTTTTAGTTGATCTCGGAATGGGGAAGTGAATTCTATTTGATTTACATAAAGTTTAAGAATTCCTGGTTCACAAGAAGACCCAGCAAAATCGTTACGTGAGCAAGGACAGACGGTGTCAGTGAGCTTCTCAAAGCAAGGCCCTTTCCTGTAGGGATGGTATCAGGAGGCTGGTACCCATCCATTCTTGTCACAGAGATATCCAAAATACAATTTCCATTTGTAAGTCTCTCAATCTCCGTGCCCCTTCCCTCTCCTCATTTCTGTCTAAGCACAGGACCGCCACAGCATTCCAAATAAGCAAATTGTTTTCTGACTGCATTCCCTGGAAGCTGTCCCTCGGTGTATCAAGGGGCTCATCCAGAAATGCTTCCAAATCAGTAGGCATGGTGGAGACAGAAGGGCAAGGCCTGGATCACCCAAAAGCTGAGATAGCACATGGTCTGGTAGATTCTATCCACTCCGCATTTATCTTCATTCATGGTTGAATTGCAGGAAAATGCTGGTGGTTGTGAAGAAAATGCCGAGGAGGCCCACTGAAGGTCATTTACATTCAGAGAGTCCATGACCGTGCAGAGCGGGAAAAATGCTCCTTTTGCTTTCCCTGTGTGTGGCCATCTTCATCAATCAAGATTTCTGGAGCACTCATGTTCGTGACTTCTCAGGAAGACTTCTCCTCTCAGTGAATTTATTTACGCCAGGAAATATTCAGTAGGCAACTCATCCACTCTCTCCGCAGACACAGAGGTTCCCGGGTCCCTGTGCCGGGGCTGGGGGACGGCTGGGGCGCGGTCCCTGACCAAAGAAGGCAACTCCTGGGGACTTAACGAGGACGGCCCCGTGCACTTTATTACTAAGACAGGAAGCTGAACGGCAGGTCTGTGGGTGCACAGCTCACCAGAAGGCTTTTCTCGTTACAGTCAAATAGACGGAGAAACGTTCCACCGGTCTGTTTGGGGATCCCGGTGAGAATCTGCTTGGAGCCTCTGAGGCACCGCATGTTTTTAAACGTACATCATCTTGTCAATTCTTGTAATTCTTTGGGACCACTCTGAAGCCCTATCACCTTGCCTGTCTTGCTAGGGGGACACCATACCTCCAATTAAAGGAACGCATCAGCAACAATCCTTTATCCCTGCCTATACTCTTCACAATTCGTTCCCTGTTGAACCTGTATCCATCTCCGGCTTCCTCCAGTTTGAATGTTTGCAACCTGGAATTACAGCTCGAATTCTGAGTGGATCCCCACTCCTCCTCGGTCCCCCACTGGGACCCAGAGGTTGGATGAGCCGTGAGGTGTTGGCCCAGCAACTCCGCCAGTTTGCTGGCTTTGACTGTGGAGACCGTGACTCTAGAACTCAGGGACTCCAAACAGCAGGTCTTACGTGCTCGTGTTAGTTCAGCTGGTAAGTAAATGACAACAGCACAATTCCAGATTTATGCCCCTTCAAAATCCATGTTCCTTTCTTTCTGTTGCCTTTGGGGGCGTAAAATTGGGCCCACTAATGAATCATTCCTTAGTCACATTACCTTTGCTCAGATCGACGGAAAGAGTTTTATTTGGCCTTGGAGATAATAGAACCAAGGTAAAATGACAAGGTTGTGGAAAGTGAGATCCGTGCCCCGTGTAGTTCAATCTCTTTCTGCTTCCCACCACCTGACGCCTTCTTTTCGTACATATATGTACATAAATGGGTACATTTGCACATATGGGTGTGTGTGTTTACACAAATGCACATTTCTGTGTGATGACTGTCCAAGAGAATGCTGGTTATGGTGCTTATGGCTGGGACGTGAAGACAGCCCAGCAGGGAATGCTTTTTGAAATGAGTGTGGTCAGCCTAAAGGACAGCGTGCACGGTAGTGGTAGTTAGTTCTTTCCGGCCTCTCGAGGCAGTTGACCTGCACCCACTGATGGTCTCCCAAAATGCCATCATCAGTCATAGGAAGGGGTCATTGGGCAGAATTATTCTAGTTGGCCTTGCAGCCCTTCTGCATATGGTCTTCCATCCCTCCTCAGACGCAGCAGAGTGAGCGGAAAGCCCTGCGGGCCTCCAGCAGGGCGCCCAGGTAAGGGGTAGAGCTCGCAGAGAAGGGGCAGGGGTGACATCTGAGCCAGAGACTGGAGCTGGGATCGAATCCAGACCGACGGTGATGGCCGGTGCCTGGTGAGTGGAAGCCAGACTCCTTTCACAGCTTCAGAAGCATTCTGATCTCCGAGAAGAGTCTTTGTGAAATCCTTCTGTATGACATTTTTTAAAGAAATGGGCCATATGATATGTTACATGATAAGTAGGTATGCAGTTTAAACATGAGTTCTAGACCTATATTGTGAGAATTCTGATGGTTATGGAGTCTATGAGTAAACACGAATGAAACCGGAGTGGCACCTTGAGAGAGAATTTTGTCATTGTTCTTTGGGAGGAAGGAGACAGAGTGAGGAGGAAGGGAGTACGGGAGGTCAGTGAGCCCATGCTCTCCTTTGCTTTTTCAAATCACCCAGATACGTTCACTGCTGTTCTTCAAATTGCTGACAAGTCAAGCCTTCGGTGTCCCTCACTTAGATGACATTGCCAATTTTTCCCCAGGTTTAGATTCATGAAGGCTTTTGTCAAGGATGCAACTCAACTGTGCTTGGCCCTCCTGAGATTCTGCCCTCCCGTCTCTCACCCAAGTTTGTTCAATCTTTTTGAACATTTCTGATGAAAGATTTGGAGTATGAGCTTGGGGTAACTATTGCCTGGGTTTGAATTCTATCTCTGTCCCTTCCGGTGTGAATTTGGGCAGGCTACAAAATTTTCTATACCTCAGTTTTCTCCTGCATTAAGTCAGAGAGAATGGTATTATCAGCTCTTGGGGTAGTTTTGGGATTAGCAAGTTGCAACATTTAAGATGCATGACATGGTGTGTGCTTAGGCAATATTAGCTTTTTTATGTAAAGCTAGTCTTAATGCTTGCACGAGACCATCCTTTCTTTCTTTCTTTCTTTTCACACTTTCTTTTCTATAGATATGTCATTGACACGAGACTGTTCTTTGCCCAAATTGGCTCCTATAGAAATGCCACCCCCTCCCAGGCCAACGTACTGCAAGTCTGAAGTCAGCCGCTGCCCCTCATTCTTCAGTGCCATGTGCATGTAGCTTTTTTTTTTTTTCAGAGCACTTTGGTCATTGCTTTCCAACCAAAACTGGACTTCATTGACAATTTCAACATAATTTTCTGTAGCTCTGAAAATATGTGTTATATTATTTCCATGGTTTTCTGATAAATGCTCAGTTGGCTCCCAGGAAAAAAAGGACATTTTATATGTGTGTATATATTTATTGGAGATTTTACCGTTGTGAAGGAGGGATAGCACGCGACTTGTAAATAAGATGCAGTGCCTGTTGTTATAAATTCCGCACACCGGAGTGATTCTCCCACAGACGGCTTTCACTGATTTCTGCCAAACTCTTGCATCTGTAGGCGATCCGTGATTGTGTCTGAGGAACTAGCCCACTTGTGGCACGAATGTTGGTTTACAAAAAATCAAACGAATATGTCAGAACGTCAGTATTTCGCCAGTGGTATCGCTGAGATCTTTGACTTCTCAGATACTAGTTGTCAAATCCTGGAAGAAAATCTCATCAAGAGCTTTGCTCCTCACAAATTAATAGCTGCAGACATGCCATGCTTTTAAATTTAATCTGCATTCTTAGCATTTCCCGTCATTTTATTAAGTCTATATAATCCACTGAACATTAAATCAAGGCCTGCTTGGTGGTGTTTGCCTGTCCTCGTGGTTTCCAAGCCACCAAAGGACGTCCCGATTGCCAGGTTGGGAAGGAATGCACGGTAACACAGGGTCCCACGGCATTCCCTCCGCAGAGATACGGCAAGTACAGATCACCTCATGAACGTAGATAAGAGCAACAGAATTAGGAACAATGAATTTTGAGTATAGATTACCTTGGTTTTTAACGTAATTTACTTAACAATAAGTTCGTGCAATTTGCTTTTTCATAACGTCTGCATTTGAAAGCAGCCTGCATATTCCTGCAAATCCAGCAATCAGGCCCTGAGCACGGGGAGCAAGCTTGCTCTGTTCACCTTCCTAGCAAGACTGACCACCTGTGGCTCACTCTGGCCTACGCCAATGGCTTTTTATCTCTTTCCCTCCAGCTCATGCCCTGTAATTCCCTCCTGTTCCCTTTCCTTCCCAGGTTACCATTCATTAAAACTTTCCAGAGTAATGCCCAAGACACCAGGACATTTAAAAAATATACAAGGAAAAATAAGATTCCTTCTTTCAAAGAGATTATGGACTCAGAGCAGAAGACAGACAATTATGGAGCAGGGCTCTACCAGCTGTGGAAGGTGAGGGCTTGTTGGGGGCTTGGAGGAGCCCGAGAATTCAGAATTGCAGAGATGGTGAGGCTTGACCCAAACTTGAGCTAGGATTTCCTGAGCAGACAGAGCGGGAGGGGCACCATTTATTTTGTGCAACAAACACTTATGGAGAGCTCACACAGTCCCAAGGAAATCTCCTAAACGCTTTGCAAATACTATCTCACTTACTGCCTATAACAACCCCATGAGGTAGGGACTATTACACAGCCCTCAACGGGAAAGGAAACGAAGACACCTAGAGGTCAGTAGCATGTCGGGAGCAGACGCAGTGTGATTGCACAGTGTGCGACCCCAGCCACCATGCAGCTGCTTTGGCCTCACCATGCGGGCAGTTGCCCACCTGCCTTTCCTTGGGTCTGCCTGCAGCGTGGGCCTCAGGGAAGAGAGCCAAGAAAAGGAGCTGAGACGCGGGGACACGCCAGATCCTGGCGGTCTCGGTAGCCATGGTGAAATGTTTGCGTGTGTTCGTGGGGCACAAAACACTGGAGTGAACTTTGAAGAGCAGTTCAATAAATTTTGAGTTTTATGGGCAGTGTGAGGGCTTGTTTTTAAATAGAGAAAGCTTTGAGTCTGCTTGGGTGGTCCAAGTGCTTGGCCACAGAAGAACTAACCAGACGACACTGGAAGAAGAAAGAAAATACGCAGGCGGGTGCCAGGATGTCCTAAGGCGAGAGGTGGGTGATCCAAGCTCAGAGTTGTTGAAATCACTAAGCCATGTTTAGTATCTACCGAAAAGTCTATGCATCATAGTGTAGGTCGTAAGGCACCGTAACAACGTCAGTGACAGAACCTGGCAAATCCCCCGTGTGGTCACCTGTCCCTGGCCACTCATCTGAATGCTGTGTTGGCTGCTCCCCTTTCATAGTTACCGTGCACTTGTGTGGCTCACTAAGATAGGGTTAGACTATGTTATGCCGCCGAGGCTCGTATGCCGCCGAGGCTCGTAAAAACGTGTTCTTACCGTGTGTAGTCTTGGCGACTTTTTCTGCTGCTGAACGTTGTCTTCTAGGACCCGGGCCTGTCATGTGTGGAGGAGCGCCTTTGCTATCCCGCATGAACTTGACGAGTGGAAATCTTTACTGCAGCTTATTTACAGTCTTTCTGGATGAGCACCCACTTTGTTTCCAGTTCTTTTTTTTTTTTTTCTTTTATAAGCAGCACAGCCAGGACCCTTCCCAGAAGTTTTCCAGCCGCAGCTGTGCAGAGCATTCCCGAGATGCGCTCCTGGAAGTACAGCGGCTGTGCAGTCGGCCCCCGGGCCGTGAGATACAATTCTGTAGCTTTGCAAGGGCACGTGAAACGGCTTCCTGACGTAGTCTTCCCCACTTCAGTTCTTACCAACAGGACCCTGGAGCGCCAGCGGTGCACTTCCTCACCAGTAATTTATGTTTCTTAAATATTGCCAATTCGGTGAGTGTGAAATGGAATTGCTTTTGAATCTCAGTTTGCACACACCTGATTCCTACTTATGAAATCTTCCATATGTCGATGGAGCGTTTGAGCTGCTGCTTCTCCTGTAAGGAGATTGCTGATGACTTTTGTCCGTTTGTCAGTGAAACCCTTTTCCCGTGACCTCTGGGTTTGTTGTCTGTCTTCGATCTATTAATAAACAACAAGTCAGTCCCTCATTTATTCGTTTAATTAGCAACTATTTACTTGTGCTTGCTGTGTTCAGGCGCTGTTCTGGGTGCTGGAGGAAAAGGACCGAGCAAAGCCGTCTGAAGCGTATGTGCTCGTGGGGCTGACACTCTTGTGACTCCAGGGTCGGGTCCTGATTTGTTTTTTGGAATTGAAAGTTTGACTATCTGGAGCTCTACGGGGAGAAAGGCTTCAATCTATTGCTCATTATGGTGGCTTGTATTCCTTACATGTTGGATGGTCCTTAATTCTGAGCTCCCCTTTCGCACTTTTACTCTGTCTTAATGTAGCGGCTCTGCATGGAGGAAGCCTCCCTGGGAATATCTCAGTGCCCCATCTGACCCGCCAGCCACAGCCCCTCTCCAGCCCCTCCCCTGCAGCACCCAGCTGCCCCCTTCCAGGAGGCACGGCTTGACAGCTTCTGTCTCAAGCTTTCTCGACACCACCGTCTGGTCCCATCTCTGCCTTGTCTGGAAGGGCTTGAGGTATGACATCCCTGAACACAATCTTGACCACGGGAGACAGGATCCAGTGGATCACTTTTGCTTCCTTCTTCTGTCTTTTGGGCCGAAAATGCTAAGCCACAGTCTCCTTGCAGCAGGTGTCCTGGAGCAGCGGTTCCGCGAATACGCCAGATCAAGGAAGGAACACGTGAAGGAATCCCATGGAGCCATGTGCTCCTGAGCTGTATTTGCTGGTTTATCTGAGCCCGAGAGCGCTGTGCTGATCCACCTCTGTGTGAGGCCCGAGCTCCTGCAGGTCCTGGGCATTCTCGCGCTCTTCCATCTGAGGTTCACGAGCCGACGGTTACCAAGCCGAAGCCATCATTCCCCCTGCCGTCATTCCAACAGGTGCATTCTGAATGATTAGGCCACACTCTGACCTGTCGGATAAATGCGAGGGGACCTGAACCAACTTACTTCTTCTTCTTTTTTTTTTTTTTAAAGATTTTATTTATTTATGTGACAGAGAGACAGCCAGGGAGAGAGGGAACACAAGCAGGGGGAGTGGGAGAGGAAGAAGCAGGCTCCCAGCAGAGGAGCCTGATGTGGGGCTCGATCCCACAACGCAAGGATCACGCCCTGAGCTGAAGGCAGACGCTTAACAACTGAGCCACCCAGGCGCCCCATTAACCAAGTTACTTCTAATGTCATTCAAGCTTGCCTTCTATGTATTAAGGGATGTTTTAGACAGAAATTTGCGTTATCACTTGCCATTTGATGTCACCCTGCCCATTGGTTGTGAATTATAACGTTTGGCTTATTTCCAGTCATACCAGAAATGTTATTCTAGTGATTGAATCGGAGATTTTCTGATTCACTTAAGCCAAAATTCTGATCAAGTATTAAGTTAATGAAAACACATATCAAACATTTTTAAAAAGGTTGTGCAGTCAAAATAATTTTTCTAATTATTTCAATTTCCAACAGCTTGTTTACTATTATCCAGACCTTGCCTCTGTTTGGTCACGATGGGAAGAGACACGGCCATCAATTACCGCAGTGCCAGAGGAGACATTATCCATTATCAGCTGCAGCATTTCACCACATGCAGGGCAAGGCCACAGTCGCAGTCTTCCACGTACTGTACTGACGGATTCATTCTTATCGAGTTTGTAGATAAACTTTATGACCACAACTCTCTGTTGATCTCCTCTATTATAACTCTTTCTGCTCTATTTATGAGTGACCTCTGAATAGCTGAGGGTTTTCTTTGAAATTATTTTTCTATTAAGATCAGCAATCATTTGCAAACTTGTGAATTCATTAAAACCTATTTTGAAAGAGTGGATATGTTAATGCAAAAACACTGTCAGGACTTGAGTGTGATTGAATCTGAGTGCTTCTAAACTCCTTTTGAGAGTTTGCAATAACATTTATTTTGGTTAGTTTCAGATTCAAATTCTAACCTAAATTAAAATGCTAATCACTTATCTTACTTCTACAAGGTTTAAGGTATTTTCATAAAAAATATAGATTACCAATAGGAAAGGTCATTTATCTTTTTGAGACATGGCCTAAAAGAGCATACTGCTGTGTGTTTTTTTTTTAATATAACCATTGTATTTCGTAGATTTTATTTGTTAAGTGAATAATAAAATTGTTGAGGTATTTTGTTAAAAATGCAAATGCATTTATTTTATTTAAAAATATTACCTTTCCTCTGGGGCACCTGGGTGGCTTAGTCGTTAAGCGTCTGCCTTCGGCTCAGGGCGTGATCCCAGCGTTCTGGGATCGAGCCCCACATCAGGCTCCTCTGCTGGGAGCCTGCTTCTTCCTCTCCCACTCCCCCTGCTTGTGTTCCCTCTCTCGATGGCTGTCTCTCTCTCTCTCTCTCTCTCTCTGTCAAATAAATAAATAAAATCTTTAAAAGAAAAATAGAAATATTACCTTTCCTCTTTTATTGCTTACAAAAGTAACACAAGTTTGTAGGTGGAAATAAAGATTATGTTTGAATAAATGTTCATTTATTTTGCTGCTTATTTGTTAAAACATGCATTTGATTGCTTGGCACCAATGGCCAAACTTCATTGAATTTTTCTTAGTATATTACCTTTCATATTTACAGAATTCTGTATCATTTTAATTCATCTTTTAGAACAAGATTACTGATACATTGTATTTTAAAGGCATGTTCTTAGAGTAAATGAACATATTATGATAGCTTCTAAATATATTTTAATGCAAACAATTCATGTTCTAAAATTAAAACTTATCTATTAGTATAAATCCATTTATCAGAGATAATCAAGTTTGCTAAAATGTATCCAAGTATACAGATCGAAGGGTTAAATTCTGTTATGTACTGTATGGAGAAATGTCTTATTTTTGTAATGGGTTTCTCTCTATTTTTAGAAAGTCACAAATCTACGTTCAATAGATGCAATTAATTAAATGTCACGGATGGGGTCATATGACCAGTAGTATAAACAAGAAATGCCTTTCACAGGATCCTGGGGTTGAAAGGCTAATGCGTGACAGGTGCTTCATTGGACAGTATTACAAGGAATACCTTTCAATCAATGAGATGCTATTATGAGCAATGGATTCAATTTCTTTTAATCAGTGGACCTTTTTTATTCCCTTCACTAAGAGATATTCTGTGGAATCCGTACAGGATATTCTTCACTGGACTTGGGGTCACATTTTCTCTTTCACTCATATTCCATCATGATACCTACTTTTATCCCTTTTAAAATATGCTTTTTACTTTTTTCCACATTTTTTATCTCTGAAGATTTGTCGAACACTGTATTTTAAGGAATTCACAGAATACCAACTATGAGATGGCAAATGACATAGGGCTGGGCTTAAAATACAGTCAGGCTCTTCCAAACTCTGACAACATTGCAATCTAATGGAGAAATCGAAGATACCTACCCACGTACGAGACAATGAAGGCCATTTTATAGCACAATTCGAATTTCCTCTCTTTGAAATGACCTAAGTCTGCTCCTGGAAATGGATGGCTGTGATCTGTGGGTGGTCAGGATGACTTCAGTGGAAGGCACACTTTGTCAGGTTTTGTTGGATTTTGTAAAGTGATAAAAGGGGCAAAACAAAGGGTGCCTGGGTGGCGCAGTCGTTAAGCGCCTGCCTTCGGCTCAGGGCGTGATTGCAGCGTTCTGGGATCGAGCCCCACATCAGGTTCCTCCGCTAGGAGCCTGCTTCTTCCTCTCCCACTCCCCCTGCTTGTGTTCCCTCTCTCGCTGGCTGTCTCTCTCTCTGTCGAATAAATAAATAAAAATCTTAAAAAAAAGGGGGGGGCAAAACAAGGAATAACGTGAAGGCTTGAATCTTACTTATCTTCGTCTTCCAGATCCGAAAGACTGTTGATAATGCAGCATGACCTTTCTTTGCCCAAGCTCAAGCTGTGTGGAAGAATATGATGGTTTTCATTCGTTCTTTAAACCGTTACTAAGCTATTACCTTGGGCCCACCGCTATTAGGAGTATTGGGAGACGTCACTACGTGTGAAGTAATCTCTGCCTTGAAGTCTTTCAAGCATCTTAGGTCAAATGGGCAACTAAAATGACAATTACATACAAAGCGATACAGTGAATAGTCACCCATTTCTTATCGAAATATGTAAAATGCACACGGACATACATCATTCTAGGATTCAGTGAGGGTACTTATGTATTAACAAAATAAAGCAATATTTATAGGTCCACTAAGAAGAGTGCATCTCAGAGTTTAAGGATGTGGACCCTGGCAGTTACCTGTCATCTGAACTTGAGCGTGTCTTATGGACTTACTGAATGTGTATCTCCCCCAGATTGACATGTTGACACCTAACCCCAGCATTGGTCTTAGGAGGTGGGGCCACTGGGGGGTGATGAGGTCATGAGGTGGGGACCCCAGGTGGAGAACACAGCCACAAGACATCATCTATGAGCCAGGAAGCGGGGTCTCAGCAGACACCGGACCTGCTGCTGCCCAGATACTGGACTCCAGCTTCCAGAGCTGTGGAAGTCAGTTTCTTTTTTTTTTTTTTTAAAGATTTTATTTATTTACTCGACAGAGATAGAGGCAGCCAGCGAGAGAGGGAACACAAGCAGGGGGAGTGGGAGAGGAAGAAGCAGGCTCATAGCAGAGGAGCCTGATGTGGGGCTCGATCCCATAACGCTGGGATCACGCCCTGAGCCGAAGGCAGACGCTTAACCGCTGTGCCACCCAGGCGCCCCTGGAAGTCAGTTTCTGTTGTTTAGGCCCCCCATCTAAAGCGTTCTGTTATAGCAGCCCTGATGGGCTAAGACAGCATGTTCCCTGACATTTTCCTCTTCTGAAACATGGGGGTAGCAATAGTCCACATGCCCCTCCTCACACACGCCGAGTGCACACGCAGCCACAGGAATCATCGATGTAAACGCACGGGGCATCAGCCAGCAGTAACTCGTTGTCGTCCTTTGTAATGGAACGTGTGGCCATCATGACTCCATGATTCTCCCGAGTTCC